>NC_056746.1:120499043-120504512 GCF_019279795.1 Protopterus annectens | reverse complement strand
ACAAAAAAGAAAAGACACACATTGCACACAGACACAGACACAACTTGCATGCAGAGACACACACAGACACCCCCCCTTGCACACAACACACACTTGCACACAGACACACACGCACACAGACACAGAAAACACACTTGCCCCACAAAAACACTTGCACACAGACAACACACCACAGACCACAGACACACCCAAAAAGACACACACACTTGCAAAAGACAACACACTTGCACACAAAAAGAACCCCACCTTGAAACACACACACACGCAAACACACACACACACACAGCCCCCTATTACGCCCGCCACACTTGCACACAGACACACTGCAAACACACACACTTGCACCAGACAAAAGACACACACCAACACCCCTTGCCCCAAACAACTTGCACACAACACACGACACACAACACAACACACACTTGCACACAGACACACACCCCACACAACACCAACAGACACAGACACCCCAACACAGCACACACTTGAAAAGCCACTTCACACAAAAATTCCCCCCAAAACAGAGACACACACACTTGCACACAACACACAGACACAAAACACACCCCACAAAAGAACACACACACACACACAAACACACACACGCACACACAACACACACACACACAAAGACACACACAACACAAAAGACACAATTGCACAAACACACAACACAAGACACCCCCCAAACAACAGAGACAACACAAAAAACAAAAAACACACACACCCCACACAGACACACACACACCTTGCAAAAGACACACCCCCAAAGACAAAAAGAACACACAGACACAGAACACACACACAAAACACAGAACACACACACGCACACACACACTTGCACACAAACACACACACACACACAGACACACACCCTTGCACACAGACACACACACACTTGCACAAACAAACACACACACACCCCCAAAGGCAAAACACACACCACACAACACACACACACTTGCACACACAAAAATCACAACACACACACACCCCCACACAACACACACACACTTGCACAAAACACAACACCACCACACAAGAAAACCCCTTAAAAGACACACACTTGCACACAGACACAGACACACTTGCACACAGACAGACACACAGACACACACTTGCACCAAAAAAGACAATAAATTTGGGAAAAATTTACAAAAGTCTAGTCAAACTCAAGTCTACTAAAACATGCTGCACATACTGAAACCATTACCCCTTGTCAGTTCTAATTATAGTTTATATTCAGCTTTAAAACCAAGAAACCTAACCAAAAAACCCTTGCAACAGCAACTCTGTGATCCCCCCACTTGTAGAAATGTTGGTTATCCAAAATAAATCTGCTGCCTAAAACAACTATCTATTTCTTCAAAAACATAACCACGTAAAAATGAAAAACAAACAAAAAAAACTCACAATACCATTTAAAGCAACCTGTTAATGCAGGAAATCTAAGGCAAAATATGCTGACACTAAACACTAATAAACATTTTATAAACAAAAGTTCATCGAACAGGTCTTGCTTTAGCATGCATTTTTCTTGCTTGCAATCACACACACACACATGCACCCTTGCAGTCTCACACACACACACACACACACACACACACACACACACACCCCCTTTCCAGCACACACACACAACTACCCCTTGCGCAGTCAAAAACACACACCAGCCCCCCACACACACACACAATTTGCTTGCAGTCACACACACCCACACACACACACACCAAACCCCCCACACACACACCCCTTTACACACACACACACTCCCCCCTTGCTTGCAGTCAAACACACACAATACCCTTGCAGCACACACACACACACACACACACACACACTAGCCCCTTGCTTGCATTCACACACACACACTAGCCCCTTGCTTGCATTCACACACACACACACTAGCCCCCCTTGCAGCACACACACACACACTAGCCCCTTGCTTGCAGTCACACACACACACTAGCCCCTTGCTTGCAGCACACACACACACACTAGCCCCTTGCTTGCAGTCACACACACACACTAGCCCCTTGCTTGCAGCACACACACACACTAGCCCCTAGCTTGCATTCACACACACACACACACACACCCCCTTCACACACACACACACCCCCTTCACACACACACACACACACACACACCCCCCCTAGCCCCTTGCTTGCAGTCACACACACACACCCCTTGCACACACACCACACACACACACACACACACACAGCCCCTTGCTTGCAGTCGCACAAAAACACACTAGCCCCCTTGCTTGCAGTCACACACACACACACTAGCCCCCTTGCTTGCAGACACACACACACACTAGCCCCCTTGCTTGCAGACACAAACACACACACACACACACACACACACACACACACACTAGCCCCCTTGCTTGCAGACACACACACACACACACACTAGCCCCCTTGCTTGCAGTCACACACACACACACACACACACACACACACACACACACACACACACACACTAGCCCCTTGCTTGCAGTCACACACACACACACACACACACACACACACACACACACACACACACACTATTCCCCTTGCTTGCAGTCACACACACACTAGCCCCCTTGCTTGCAGTCACACACACCCACACACACACACACTAGCCCCCTTGCTTGCAGTCACACACACAATAGCCCCTTGCTTGCAGTCACATGCACACTAGCCCCCTTGCTTGCAGTCACACACACACTAGCCCCCCTTGCTGGCAGTCACACACACACTAGCTCCCTTGCTTGCAGTCACACACACTCACTAGCCCCCTTGCTTGCAGTCACACACACACACACACACACACACACACACACACACACACACACCCAAAACAACCAAAAGGTTTTTGCATTTAAAAAAAACAAGCACACACCTGCAGCCACAACAAAACAAAAAAACCACAACAAAGACAAAACAAGCTCCATCCAAAAACAAGAGAAAACATACCCTTTTTTAACATCCCCCCTTCCACAAAATCACTGCTTTTCACAAACAAAACCCAACAAAACAATAAAATAAAATGTCATAAAATATAACAAAACACACAATAAAAATTAAAACTGCCAACATTTATAACATTAACCCAATTCCTTTAAAAAAAAAATTTTCATAAACAACATTTTAAAATTACAAAAACCCCAATTGGAATTTTCAACAAGGGAAAAACAAATAACACTTTTTCTATTTCAAAAGGGAGCAAACACTTTTTAAAAAAAGGTTCCACATTCTGGTTTTATGCATAAAAAAATATTTCGAGGACAAACATCCCCCTTTTCAGGACACCAACTGTTTTGCAAAAACCAGCCCCTTGTTGCAGTCACACAAACCTAGCCCCCTTTTTGCTCACAAACACACACACACTAGCCCCTTGCTTGCACACACACAAAACCCCCTTGCGCACACACACTACCCCCTTTGTTTCCCCCCAAACCCACACACACACTAGCCCCTTGCTTGCATCACACACACCACCCCTTGCATGCACACACACACACACCCCCTTGCACGCACACACACACACCAGCCCTTGCGCACACACACACACCAGCCCTTGCGCACACACACACACACCCCTTGCACACACACACACCTGCCCCTTGCTTGCAGGCACACACACGCCCCCTTGCCACACACACATTTGCCCCTTGCTTGCACACACACCCCTTGCCCCTTTTGCAACACACACTGCCCCTTGCCACACACACACTAGCCCCTTGCTTGCACACCCCACACTAGCCCCTTGCTTGCGGGCACACACACACTAGCCCCCGCTTGCACACACACACACCCCCCCGCCCAAACACAAACTAGCCCCCCTTGCATCACACACATGCCCCCTTGCTTGCACTCACACACAGTAGCCCCTTGCTTGCACTCACACACACACACTAGCCCCTTGCTTCCCTCACACACACACACACCCCTTGCCTGCACACACACACACCCCTTGCCTGCATACACACACACCCCTTGCCCCTTGCTTGCACACACACACACCCCCTTGCCACACACACACCCCCCCCTTTTGCCCCCACCCCCCTTGCTTGCGGGCACACAACACACAGCCCCTTGCTTGCACACACACACTAGCCCCAGACCTCCCCCCCAATTTCTTTTTTGTCAAAAAACCCACCCCCCTTCACCCACCTTTTTAGGTTTTTTACACACAAACCCCCCCACACCAGCCAAATTGGCCATCACATTTCCCGTTTGGGGCCTTTAACCCAATACAAAACCCCTGGATCTTTGGATCAAAAAAACCATTAATGCAGACA
The DNA here is from genome assembly GCF_019279795.1 of Protopterus annectens. Lineage (NCBI taxonomy): Eukaryota > Metazoa > Chordata > Ceratodontiformes > Protopteridae > Protopterus > Protopterus annectens. The sequence continues at coordinate 120,500,215 of NC_056746.1, read as the reverse complement.
AAGCATAAAACAATTAATCACCAAACATGGATGCGGAAAATTTTAAAACCAAACACGGGCACCAAATGGATGAAACACATACAGCTGATTAACTGAAAAAAACCCACACCACCAAAGAAACTTTTTTCACCACACACACCCAATTGTTTGCATTTTCACACTTGAACAAAAGAATTTTTTTTCTTTTTTATACACTGTACTGTCCAGATTCTGCTTGGTCCAAAACATTGTTTTAAAGATAAATATAAATCACCAAACACACATAGCTCCCTGCCCCAAAATTGCCAGATTAAGACCCCAAAAAGGAACATTACAGCTAAAACCCATTTCAAAGTCTTATTTTTGAAACAAGCCCTTTTTTAAAAATTATTTTTTGAGTCTTTCACAAAACAACAAATGTGCATGGTGCACCTTTACAGTTAAACAACCCCAACCAAAACACAAACCCAGATTATCAAAATGAAAAACCCCCTTTTAGCCTTGCTTTATAAAACCATTAGACCTTGTTTTAACACCATTATCTGTGCTCTTTTTCTTAAGTAGACAAATAAACATATAATAAAAAAGAATACAATGTGTTTTATTGGTCAAAACAGGTTTTACCCTCAGACTATTTGGATGTAGGTAACCAATTTGCAGAGTATGATGGACTCCAAAAAACCACACCTAAAGAAATTTGGGATTTAACACACACACCTGGCTCTTCCCTTTTACAGTATTATGTGTTAGACAACCAGTCTTGTAAAGGAAACACAAACAGAAGTTGCTTAGACAAAACACCAGTTTATTCACACTTCCAAAAAACATTTTGTTTTAATAAAACAAAATACAATTCTATGTTTTTAAAAAGATTTAAGGATTTAAACAAATCTGTTTGTTTCCCAACCCACTCAGAGATCCTCTTGCCCCCAAAACCTCCCAAAAAAACCCACTGTCCCCCCCATATTTTTTTGTGAAAACACCCACTCTGTTATAATTATATTTGAATTGCAACACACACACACCTTTTGCATCAGTCCCACAAACACACAGTAGTGGGGGTTTAAAACCAGCAACCTCCATGTGATTAAAAAACATTTGGGTGGTCGACACAACACAAACTTGCTTGGGGTGTCCCCCAAAAAAAACACACCCCGTTTTTTCCCCCCCCCCACACACAAAAAAAAAATTTT
>NC_056746.1:120491543-120496543 GCF_019279795.1 Protopterus annectens | reverse complement strand
CCCCTTTCTTGCACTCACACACAACACTAGCCCCCTTGCACTCACACACACACACACACACACTAGCCCCCTTTTTCTTCACACACACATACACACTAGCCCCTTTCCACCCACACACACACACTATGCCCTTGCTTGCACCACACACACACACACACACACACACACACACACACACTAGCCCCCCTTGCACCACAACACACACACACACACACCCCCCCACACACACACCCCCTTTCGCACCCCCACACACACACACACACACACACACACACACACACACACAGCCCCCTTTCTTGCATCACACACAAACACTAGCCCCTTGCTTGCATCACACACACACCACACTAGCCCCTTGCTTCAAACCCCCACACACCCCCCCCACAACACACACTAGCCCCTTGTTGCACACACACACACTGTTCTTGCAGGCCCCCACACACTAGCCCCTTGCTTGCAGGCCCCACACACTAGCCCCCGGCCCCCACACCCCACTAGCCCCCCTTTCTTGCCCCCCACACACTAGCCCCTTGCTTCACACACACACAGCCCCTTGCTTAAACACACACACACACTAGCCCCTTGCTTGCAGGCACACACACCAGCCCCCCTTTTGCAGGCACACACACACTAGCCCCTTGCTTGCAGGCACAAAAACCAGCCCCCTTTCTTGCAGCCCCCACACACACACACACTAGCCCCTTGCTTGCAGTCACACACCACACACAAGCCCCTTGTTGCAGTCACACACACACACACCCCACTAGCCCCTTGCTTGCAGTCACACACACACCCCCCACACACACACACACACCCCCCCACACACACACTAGCCCCCTTGATCACACACACACACTAGCCCCGGGGCACACACACACACTGGCCCCTTGCTTGCAGTACACACACACACTAGCCCCTTGCTTTCACACACACACACACCCAAAATAGCCCCTTGCTTGAGTCACACACAACCACACACAACAACAAACACAACAAAACCCCCCCCTTTCATACAAACACATCCCCCTTTTCATACACAACAACACCCCTTCTTCATCACAAACACACTCCCCCGGCCCCACACAAAACAAACCCCTTTTCAGCCCCAAAACAAAAACTACCCCTTGCTTGAGTCACACAAAAATTGTTCAGTACAACACAAAACAAGCCCCTTGTTATCACAAAACACACAAACCCCCTTGGCAGTCCACAAAACACAACACCATAGCCCCTTCTTGCTCACACACACACACACTAGCCCCCCTTTCAGTCACACACACACACTAGCCCCCCTTGCTTGCATCCCCACACACAAACCCCCTTTCTTGACACACACACACACTAGCCCCCCCAAACCCCCACACACACACTAGCCCCTTGCTTGCATTACACACACACACTAGCCCCCCTTTCTTGCACACACACACACTTGCCCCTTTTAAACTAAACCGGAAAAATTGGTTTCAGGGGAAAAAAAAAAAATGCTTCTCACAAATGGTTTCACCACACAACAAACAAAAGTTCAAAACCACTGAACAAAACTTTTTTTGAAACACACCCCTTTCTAAAAACAACACAACATTTTCATCCCCCCACCTTATACAAACACATAGCTTTCACAAACAAAACCAACAAACAATGAAAAAAAACCCCAAACGCCTTTAATCAAACACCACACAAACAAAAAAAACTGCCCTTTATAACAAACACAGTGTGCATTAAAAGGTTGTCAAGGTAACAAACAACAAAAAAAAAAACCCTTTTGAATTACCAACAATGGAGAAAAACCACAAACCCCCTTGTTGCAGTCCCACAAAATGGAGCCAACAATTCCTTCAGTAAACCACACACCCCGGCTCACACACACACACACTAGCCCCTTGCTTACAGTCACACACACACACTAGCCCCCTTGTTGCAGTCACACACACATAGCCCCCCTTTCTTGCAACACACACACACATAGCCCCTTGCTTGCCCCACACACACACACACCCTCCTTGCTTGCATCCCTCCACACCCCCACTCGCCCCTTGCTTGCATCCCCACACACACACTAGCCCCCTTTCTTGCATCACACACACACACACTAGCCCCCCCTTTTGCATCACACACACACACACACCCCCTTTCTTGCATCACACACACACACCCCCCCACACACACACACTAGCCCCTTGTTGCAGGCACACACACACCCCCCCACACCCCTTTTTGCAACCCCACACACACCCCCCAACCCCACACACTAGCCCCTTGCTTGCAGGCACACACACGCACCCCCCCACACACACTAGCCCCTTTCTTGCAGAAAAACACACACACACAGCCCCTTGCTTGCAGTCCCCACACACACACACCCCCCCACACACACACACACACTAGCCCCTTGCTTGCAGTCCCCACACACACACTAGCCCCTTGCTTGCAGTCACACACACACTAGCCCCTTGCTTGCAGTCAACACACACACACACTAGCCCCCTTGCTTGCAGTCCCCACACACACACACACACACACACACACCCCTTGCTTGCAGTCCCCCACACACACACTAGCCCCCCTTTCTTGCAGTCACACACACACTAGCCCCTTGCTTGCAGTCACACAACACACACACACACACACACACACACAAAGCCCCCCTTTCCACACCAAACACACACCCCCACACAAACACACACTAGCCCCCGTTCACACCACACACACTAGCCCCCCATCACACACACACTAGCCCCCTTTCCATCACACACACACACACCCCCCACACACACACACGCACACCCCTTGCATGCATCCCCCCCACACACACATACACACACTTGCCCCTTGCTTGCATCACACACACACACACACACACTCTCCGTGCATCACACACACACGCACACACACACACACACTGCCCCTTTTTCGCACACACACACCAACACACACACTAGCCCCTTCTTGCAGTCCCCCACACTACCCCTTGCTTGCAGCACACACACACACACTAGCCCCTTGCGCACACACAGACACACACACACTAGCCCCTTTTGCAGCACACAGACACACACACACTAGCCCCTTGTTGCAGTCACACACCCCAAACCCCCACACACACACACACACACACAGCCCCTTGTTGGCCCCCACACACACACACCACACACCCACACACACACACACACGCCCCCTTTCTTGCAGTCCCCCCACACACACACACACACACACACACACACACACACACACACAGCCCCCTTGCTTGCAGTCACACACACACACACACACACACACACTAGCCCCTTTTGCAGTCCCCCCACACACACACACACACACACACACACACACACACTAGCCCCCTTTCTTGGCACACACACACACACACACACACACACACACACACACACACACACACACCCCTTGCTTGCAGTCACACACACACACTCCCCTTGCTTACAGTCTCTCACACACACACAGCCCTTGCTTGCAGTCCCCCCACACACACACACACACTAGCCCCCTTTTTCAGTCACACAAAAACACACAAGCCCCTTGCTTGCAGTCACACACACACACACACACACACCCCCACACACACACACACACACACAGCCCCTTGCTTGCAGTCACACACAAAAAATCCCCCCCTTGCTTGCAGTCACAACACACACACCCCTTTCTTGCAGTCACACACACATAGCCCCTTGCTTGCACACACACACACACAGTAGCCCCTTGCTTGCATCACACACACACACTAGCCCCTTGCTTGCATCACACACACACACACCCCACACACACACACCCACACACACACACTAGCCCCTTGCTTGCATTCCCCACACACACACTAGCCCCTTTTCTTGCCCAAAAACCCCACAGCCTTGCTTGCATCACACACACACACACACACACACACCCAAAACAACCTAGTTGTTGATCAAAAAAAAAAACACACAACCACAACAAAGCCCCTTCTTTACCCCAAACAAAACATAGCCCCCTTTTACTAAAAAAACACTACCCCTTCTTCACTCACAAACACAACACACCCCCCGACACACAACATTCCCCTTTTCAAACACCACAGCCCTTTCTTAAAACTGCCCCCCTTTCTTGCAGGCACAAAAGATTGCTTGGAACACATACCCCCTTTTGGGACACATACCCCCTTTTTGCAACAATAGCCCCCTTGTTGCACACACACAGCCCCTTGGCCCCAACCACACACACACACAGCCCCTTGCTTCAGCCCCCACACAGCCCCCTTGCTTGAGCACACACACAAACCCCCGCTTGCACACAACAATAGCCCCCTTTCTTGCATCACACACCAAAAAACCCCCCACACACACTAGCCCCTTGCTTGCACCACACACACACACACTAGCCCCTTTTTCATCACACACACACACACACACTTGCCCCTTGCTTGCAGTCACATACACACACACACACACACCGCACACACACACACCGCACACACACACCCCCCGCACACACACACACAGCCCCTTTTTGCACACACACACACAGCCCCTTTTTCAGTCACACCACACACTAGCCCCCTTTTGGTCACACACACACACACACACACACACACACCACCCCGACCCCTTTCCACTCACACACACACACCACCCCAAAAAAAAACACACACAGCCCCTTGCTTGCACACACACACACACTAGCCCCGTTGCAGTCCCCCACACACACTAGCCCCCTTGCAAACCCCCCACACAGCCCCTTGCTTGCAGTCCCCCCCCCACACACACACTTCCCCCCTTGCTTGCAGTCACCACACACACAGCCCCCTTTTGCAGTCACCCCCACACACCCCACACACACACACAAGCCCCCTTGCTTGCAGTCCCCACACACACACACCCCCCACACACACACACACACACAACCCCCACATACACACACACAAGCCCCCGCTTGCAGTCACACACACACACACAAACCCCCACACACACACACACAACCCCTTGCTTGCAGTCACACACACAACCCCC
>NC_056746.1:120379043-120489043 GCF_019279795.1 Protopterus annectens | reverse complement strand
TTGCACAGAAATGGAGATGTATCATCTTCATTGATTATGCTTCACTGCATGCAGAGATATCTGATAAAAGGTCATTGTTCATGTGTAGGAGAAGTCTGCTACATTAAACCAACTGGTCATGCTGTTTTAGATGGTTGCCAGACAGAAGAACCCTGCCTGCCTGTCTCTCTACCTAACATCTTCTACAAAAACATGGGAATTGGCTGTTCAGTTGTTTGCAGCTAAGCTTGCATCACTGCAATCAGTTTCATCTCCCAGGATAAGTTCAATGAGAGATTGTGGTGCTCACCAGGAGGTCTTTTTATAACTTGTGGGGGGAGCTTCAATGACCTGATTTTAGTGAATTCTTTAGCCTGGTTTCCACCCTGCAACCAGTTACCAGTGGCTGTTTAGCCCAGTTTCCACCATGCAACCAGTTACCTGTGGCTGTTTAGCCTGGTTTCCACCATGCAACCAGTTACCTATGGTTCTTTAGCCTGGTTTGCACCATGCAGCCAGTTTCCTGTGGTTCCTTAGTGGGGTTTCCACCATGCAGACAGTTACCTTTGGCTTGGATGCCATCCTACATGTGATTGTTATCTGTCTTTAACTTCTTGACCCTGTGATTTATCAAATTGTTCCTCTTCTTTGAGTGTGTTTTGTTTCCCCTTCTGATCTGTAAGAGGCTTGGTGACCTGCATCTTGAAAAAGTGTGGCTTAGATATAGCTTCTATCCTGTCTCTAATATTCCATTTGTTAGTAATCCTGTTGAGAAAATTGCTCATAGCTTGATTCTGTCCAGAAGCTGTACTGAGGTCATTGTCCTTTCCAATTTGTTTTTCATTCAGGATAGAGTGCTGAGATGGCCTTGACATGGGATCTCATTGACCTCCTAATGATGAAGGATTAGCAGCATTATTCTGTATTCTTCCTGCTTGAACAATCTTCACCATTGGACTTGGTGTTCCTTTAAGTATTTTTGAACTTTTTACAGTCTCAAAGGACTATTGGTACCTACATATCTAAAATGGCTTGACTTCCACCTTTTCTGTGCTTTCTTTTTCTTTGGACATGTCTATTGCAGATTTATTTGAAGATCTTGAATGTATCCAGACTTGAATAACTAGTGACCATCTGAAGCTTAATGTATTCAAGACACTGGCCATGGCTGTTCATACCATTTGGATTTAGCTGTCTTTTTAAAAAAGAAGCCATCATTTATGATGATGAAAGTCTAGAGTTGGAGGAGAAGACAAACAGTAGCTTGGTACTGGATCACAGCTCTGCTGTCGGGTCATCATGATCCCATCTAAGGTACATTGCACACATTAAATACCTTGTTCCTACACAACACCTTCTATGGTTGTTCATGCCCTGATTTCTTTATGCCTTGATCACTGTGATGTCATCCTCTGCATGTAGAACTCTCCAAGATGTCCCAAGATTAATTAAAGTTAGTATAGAATACTGCAGCCTGGTTACTGAAAAGGTCTTCTAGTTGTCAGCATAGTACTCCACTTCTGCACTGCCTACAATAGCTGCCAATTTCATCTCGTATCATAAAATTTCTAGTATTAGCATATTTACTTGTGCTTGAGATTGGTTCCCCAATATCTGAAAGAGTTCTTGGTCTAAGACTTTCTTTCTAGGCTTTTGCATTCCTCCTCACTTGTGTTGTGGTAAGTTACAGGGGTGTGCTTGGAGTGAGGTTACAAGGGTGTGCTGTCAGCCATGAGATGCTCAATCTTTTTTTTCCAGCAGACATCTTCCCTTTAGAACCCTTTCCCCAGGGTTTCATGAAATATTAAACCAAGGTCCCTATACCTGAGTTGATATGAAAGTTTAATATCCAGTTTTGTGGTGGGTCGGGATGACCAAGACCGAGACCACAGTATAAGAATGGAAAGTTTGTATCCTGTGGGTGGACTCGCTGTGTCTTATGCACACAAACTGCAAGACATGAAGCAATGGAAGCAATTGCTGCTATATCTAGGTCAGTGCAAAGCCATGTGGCTGAGTCGGATCATGGCCAAATGAAGCCCTAGGCAGGGGAATGGACCATCATGTCTCTTGTCCCATTACTTGTGTTTCTCCTCCCACTATCACACTGTTTTCTTCTTCACTGTTGAAACGAAGGCCAGGATGTCAATTTAGTTTAAAACTCTTAATTTAAATATTATTTGCTGACCAGGTTAGTCCCACTAGGCTAATAGCAGCTTTTCAGGGGAAAACCTTGGTGGTATTTATACTATTAGGGCAAATTTGGCCAGGGCATTGGGAAACTTGCCACTACTTATCTCGACAGCTCAGGTGGATATAAGATCTCACAGCACCTAATGCAGACAGGTGGGCCCTTGGTTTAAGATCTCCTCAAAAGGATAACACTCTCGGGTGTGCAACACCTGTGCTTGTGGGATCCGTAAGGCAGATGCCTGTGAACCTGCCCTGTCAGATGCTGGAATGTCCCCACAGTAAAGATAGTTAATGCTACACAAACCATTTTGTTCCCTGGGTAGGCGGTTCAGACATGTCTTTTGATTCCACAGGTGTGCTAACTCCAGTATGTTGTCTCTGTCCATATGGCAATGATTGACAATGTCCTGGCCAATGAAGTGATTGTATGTCAGTCACTGGCAGTCCCATTTGAGATGGAGAGAGAGACAGCAAGCAGCCTTTGTGACAATGTCTCCAAGTGAGGGGACTAACACTGTTCAGCTAAGGCTGATTTTTCTTCTTCTTTCGGCTGTTCCCATTAGGGTTCGCCACAGCGGATCATCTGTTTCCATTTTTTCCTGTCCTCTGCATCTTGCTCTGTCACACCAACCACCTGCATGTCCTCACTCACCACATCCATAAACCTTATCTTAGACCTTCCTCTTTTCCTGTTACCTGGCAGCTCCATCCTTAGTATCCTTTTCCCAATATACCCAGCATCCCTCCTCAGCACATGTCCAAACCAACGCAATCTCTCCTCTCTGACTTTGTCTCCGAACCATCAAACATGGGCTGACCCTCTAATATATATATAATATACTTATTCCTAATCCTGTCCATCCTAGTCACACCGAGTGCAAACCTTAACATCTTTAACTCTGCCATGTCTAGCTCTGACTCCTGCCTTTTTGTCAATGCCACTGTCTCCAACCCATATAACATAGCTGGTCTCACTACCCTCTTGTAGACCTTCCCTTTTACTCTTACTGGTACTCATCCATCACAAATCACTCCTGACACTCTTCTCCATGCACTCCACCCTGCCTGTACTCTCTTCTTCACCTCTCTTCCACACTCACCATTACTCTGAACTGTTGATCCCAAGTATTTAAACTCCACCTTCACCAACTCTACTCCCTGCATCCTCACCATTCCTCTATCCTCCCTCTCATTCACACACATATATTCTGTTTTAGTCCTGCTGCCCTTAACTTCTCTTCTCTCTAAAGCATATCTCCACCTCTCCATGGTCTCCTCCACCTGTTCCCTACTCTTACTACAGATCACAATGTCATCTGCAAACATCATAGTCCATGGGGACTCCTGTCTGATCTCGTCTGTCAACCTGTCCATCACCACTGCAAATAAGAAAGGGCTCAGAGCCGGTACTTGATTTAATCCCACCCCCACCTTAAACGCATCCGTCACTCCCACCGCACACCTCACCACTGTCACACTGCCTGCCCTCGTACATATCCTGTACCACTTTTACATACTTCTCTGACATTCCTGACTTCCTCATACAATATACACATGCGGACAACAATATGTTCAGCTAAGGATGATGCTGTTTGTGAATTAATTTGTGTGTAATGCTTCTATACTCTGAGAAATTCTAGATTAAGAATAGATGAGCACTGTGATGCTCTGTGCTAGATTTATATATCTGTGAATCACTCCTTCATGTCTGATTTCATTATTTGCATTTACAGTGGGTTACATTAGCATGGTAGCACTCATTTACATGCCAGTATGTACTCATTTGCAAATGTCATACTATTTCATTATGTAAAACACATTTTGTTGTAACTCTTCCAGGATTACTATTTACCATAATTATTATAAGGTTGTACCTTGTTTATTGTGACTGCAGTTTGAATATTAATAGCCAAAGAACTTCAGCAACTTAAAGAAGAAACTGTAACTTGACATTGTTTAATTTTAGGTAGTATGAAATCATATTGTCTCAGTTAAACAAAAGTTAGTGCATCTTAACTTTGTTTGAACTACAGGCAAGAGTAGCAGTTAGTGTACAACTAGACGTGACAAGTGTCTCATTTGATAATTGGAAGCATCTGTAATTCTTCCAAAGGAGTAATGTTAGTCCTTAATGTTGTTATCTTCTGGGGAGATTTTACCTGCAAAGTGTTCTGTTGGATTGCTGATTGGGTTACTCAGCTAGGAAAACATCTGTGAGTGACCCTTAGTACTAGGAAAACATCTGTGAGTGACCTTTAGTACTAGGAAAGGCAAGCTGTTGATATTCTTGATACAATCATAGTTTAAGCCCCTAGGACAGATTGACAGACATCTTGTCCAGGATTAGTTTCTGTCTTAAACCTATCAGCTTCCAGGATAAGCTCCATCTCCCGTGTGTCCATGAGTCAGATAAAGAAGGTGTTGGAGAATGAATGAATGAAAACTAGGTGAGTCTGAACACCAGTCTGTAAGTGAAACACTATACTATGATCACCTTGTACTGGTTTTATCTGTATTTGTTACTGATGTGAATATCCTTGGAAATTGTACTTGTGTCATTTTAGAACATATGATAGATGTATACTACTTAAAAATACATTTTTCAGAAGGTTCATGAGGCAAACTCGATTTAAGTTGTCCATCTTCGTGTTTATGAAGCAACTCTCTATGAAGTAGAAATGAAATTTTGCTAAAAATATATAAATCTTCTAGAGGAAATGGACACACATTGGGTGTGCCATGTAAATGAAATAATGTCATCCAAGGGAGTACGGATGAACACAGATTCAGCATGTAAAGTCAGTAAATTAAATTGTGAAGCCATTAATACCCAGTAATAGGTGGATTTCAAAAAACATCTTGCTAATTATAGACTTGCAGGCAAAGTAGTAAGGATGACCAAATTCACGTTGTTACTTTAGATAAAAATGATCAGTATACTTCTATTTTACTTATTTTTTTATTTAATTTGGTAAACCATCTAAGCACAAGAGCCGTACTTCTTTTTCTTTTGGCTGTTCCTGTTAGGGGTCACCTGTTTCCATTTCTTCCTGTCCTCTGCATCTTGCTCTGTCACACCAACCACCTGCATGTCCTCTCTCACCACATTCATAAACCTTATCTTAGACCTTCCTCTTTTCCTCTTACCTGGCAGCTCCAGCCTTAGCATCCTTCTCCCAGTAGACCCAGTAACCCTCATCAGCACATGTCCCAACTAATGCAATCTTGCCTCTCTGGCTTTGTCTCCAAACTGTCCAACCTGAGCTGACATCACACCCAGAGCAAATCTGACCATCTTTAACTCTGCCACCTCCGGTTTTGATTCCTTTATTTTTGTAATTACTGTCTGCAACCCGTATACAATAGTTGGTCTCACTACCATCTTATAGACCTTATCTTTCACTTTTTACTGGTACCCATCTCAGTCACAAATTACTCCTGACACTCTTCTCCACCCACCCCACCCTGCCTGCACGCTCTTCTTCACCTCTTTTCCACACTCACCGTTACTCTGAACTGTTGATCCCAAGTACTTAAACTCATCCACCTTCGCCAACTCTACTCCCTGCATCCTCACCATTCCTCTATCCTTCCTCTCATTCACACACATATATTCCATCTTAGTCCTGCTGACTTTCATTCTTCTTCTCTCTAGAGCATATCTCCACCTCTCCAGGGTCTCCTCCACCTGTTCACTACTCTCACTACAGATCACAATGTCACCTGCAAACATCATAGTCCACGGGGACTCCTGTCTGATCTCATCTGTCAACCTGTCCATCACCATTGCAAATAAGAAAGGGCTCAGAGCTGATCCTTGATGTAATCCCACCACTCCTACCACAGTCCTCACCACTGTCACACTGCTCTTGTACATATGCTGTAACACTCTTACATACTTCTCTGCCACTCCCAACTTCCTCATACAATACCACAACTCCTCTCTAGGCACCCTGTCATATGCTTTCTCTAAGTTCACAAATAAACAATGCAACTCCTTCTGACCTTCTCTGTACTTCTCCATCAACACTCTCAGAGAAAACATAGCATCTGTAGTGCTCTTTCCTGGCATTAAACCATACTGCTGATCACTAATCATCACGTCCCTTCTTAACCTAGCTTCCACTACTCTTTCCAATAACTTCATGCTGTGCCTGATTAACTTTATCTCTCTCTAGTTACTACAGCTCTGCACATCACCCTTATTCTTACAAATTAATACCAATACACTTCTTCTACACTCCTCAGGCATCCTGTCACTTCAAAGATTTCATTAAACAATCTGGTTAAAAACTCCACTGCCATTTCTCCCAAACACCTCCATGCTTCCACAGGTATGTCATCTGGACAAGCAGCCTTTCCATTCTTCATCCTCTTCATAGCTGTCCTTACTTCCTCCTTGTTAATCCATTGCACATCCTGATTCAGTATCCCCACATCATCCATCCTTCTGTCTGTCTCTCTCTCCCTCTCATTCTCTTCATTCATCAGCCCCTTAAAATACTCTTTCCATCTGCTCAACACACTCTCCTGATGAGTGAGTTTGTTCCTCTAGTTATTTATCACCCTTACCTGCTGAACATGTTTCCCAGCTTGGCCCCTCTGTCTAGCCAATCGCTACAGGTCTTTTTCTCCCTCATTAGTGTCCAACCTTTCATACAACTCACCATACATCTCATTTCCTTGTACTCCTGTCTACATTCTTCATCTCTCTGACAATCCCACTTCTTATTCACCAACGTGTTCCTCTTTATACTCTCCTGTACTTTTTCATTCCACCACCAGGTCTCCTTCCTCTATCCAGATGTCATGCCAAGCACCTTTATAGCTGTCTCTGCTACCACCTCTGGTATGGCTGCCCAGATATCTGGTAACTCTTCACTGCCACCCAGTGCCTGTCTTAACTCTTCCCTGAACTCTACCTTACAGTTATCCTTTTTCAACTTTCACCATTTGATCCCTGGCACTGCCGTCACTCTCCTTCTTGATCGCCAACGTCATCTTACAGACCACCATGCTATGCTGCCTAACTGTGCTTTCCCCTGTCACCACTTTGCAATTGCCAATCTCCTTCAGACTGGCCTCCTGCATAGGATATAATTCCCCTGTGTGCATCTTTCTCCATTCATGTAAGTTGCCCTATGCACCTGCCTCTTCTTAAAATACATATTCATCACACTCATGTCCATCCTTTTCATAAAATCCACTACCATCTGACCTTCTGCATTCCAGTCCTCAACACCATACCTACCCATTACATCCTCATCGCCTGCGTTCCCTTCACCAACATGCCCATTGAAATCTGCTCCAATCACCACTCTCTCACCCTTGGGTACACTCTCCAACACTTCATCCAATTCACTCCAAAATTTTTCTTTCTCATCCATCGCACACCCAACTTGCAGAGCATATGCATCAGCAACATTTGTCATCACACCATGAATTTCCAGCTTCATAAACATCAATCTATCTGTGTCTTGGCATACTGTTCCTTCAGGATAACCCCTACCCCATTTTTCCTCCCATCCACACCATGGTAGAACAATTTGAACCCATCTCCGCTACACCTGGCCTTACTCACCTTCCATTTGGTCTCTTGTACACACAGTATATCAACCTTCCTTCTGTCCATCATATCAGCTAGCTCTCTCCCATTATCAGTCATATTGCCAACATTCAAAGTTCCTACCCTCACTTCCACACTCCTAACCTTCCTCCTCTCCTCCTACCTCCAGTCATGCCTTCCCCCTCTTCTCCTTTGGCCAACAGTAGCCCAGTTTCCACCAGCACCCTGTTGGCTAACAGTACTGGTGGCGGTCATTGTTAATCCAGGCCTCAACCAATCCGGTATGGAAATCTGTATTGTTGTCTGTATATTTCATCTGGAAAAAATTTTATACCGGATACCTTTCCTGACATAACCCTCCCCATTTATCTGGGCTTGGGAATGACACAAAGAACTACACTGGTTGTGCATCCATACATCTGTATTGTAATACACAGCTTTCTGATAAGGAGTGAAATAGTAGACAAAAGTACAAAAATACAGAAGTGAAGAAGATTGCAGAGGCAAAGAAAAGGTATGTTTCTCCTACAACAGTCTATTTGAAGTATCCTGTTAATTCTGGAATCATGATGACCATTTTAGCTTCTGCCAGTGTCAGTTTGGTCCAAACCATGGCTGACACCAAATGCCTCAGAACTGTACAACAACAGCACGGTAACAAATGTATTCTTTTAGGGCCACAGTAACAGAAATTAGCTTCAACTTAGTAATTACCCTGCGACAGCCTTTGTAAGACCAGCCAGAAATTACTCCCTTAATCTGCTGCAGGTGATCCACCTAAAATACTGTCATTAGATATTGTAATTCTTCATAAAGGAGGTTTTGATTTAGTAAAAGAAAACCATTCCGAGTGAATTTCTAACACTTGAAACTGAAAAGTTTCCACAGTTTCTAGACCATCTGTTTGATAGAGTATGTCTACCACCCAAAAGATATGGGCTGACTGGTATTTAGTCACAGTTAAAGAAACTTTGTACGCGCAGTTATCTTGATATAAATATTAAAGTCCTCAACATATTTGTCCTGTTTATTTCCTGATCTCCTTACAACCAAAACTCTTCCTAGAATGTTTTAATTTTTCAGCTTTTCATCAAATAGAAAGGTGGTCTGCACAGACATGTCACCAAATAGACCCTACCAACTGAAGCAATATTGCTGTAAGTATCAGCTATCATCTCAAGTCTTCATGATGAAAGTTAGATTCAGCACTTCAATAAATAAAAATTGAAGGTTAAGTATAATCTGATGACACTCAGCCAACTTATTTTTATGGCTGGGTATTTCCTTTCTACTAATTAATGTTCACCATCATTTTTTGGAACTTCTTACACTTACAAATCGTCACTTGTGTGTAACTGTGCAAAGCACAACATTAACACATTTACTACCTGTGTGCTCATCTCACGTGGTCCGCAGTTTCTACTAGTCACTTATGATGTAGTTCAGAGCTCAGTCCTGTCTGTCCACAATAAATATTATTGTATTCACATGTCATTTTATTCTGAATTATTTGGGTTTGTAAACTCACCTGAAACCTTTACCAGATGGGAGAAGAAAGGTCTTTGCAGGAGTGGTGGGAGGGTCCCCTCGGGTGACCCAAGGGGAAGACTGCAGTTTTGTTGTTCGGGATCTAGTTTGGAGTACTGGTCAAGGCCAATCCCTCTTAGAGGTAAATCCAATTTTACCAACCCTCTAGTCTTACTTTAGGTGGAGATACTTCCTGGTTACTGACGATTTTAGCTTTTTCTTGTCTTTCATTGAATTGGTGGTCCAGAGGTAATAGTGGATGAATTCCACAGCTTAAGTCTGAGCTTATCCAACTTGATCTCAATGGGGGGTTCCTCAAGTTGCCTAGTTGAAGACTTGGAGGGGCACAGGGCTTAAACTTTTTCTCCCAGGACTCCCTTGTAGCCCAGTCTCAGTAGGTTCATAGGTGGGTACTAGGCTATCTGCTTGAAGGCATTTATAAGCCTAGCCAGAATTTGTTGGCTTTTGCCATCCCCTTAGATTAGTTCCCTGTGCCTCTGTCCAGCAGAGCCACTGAAGTGATCCCCAAGGTAAGCTTTCTGTTTCCCATCCACTCGTCAAGGTTTCTTTTGAAGAGTGTTAGTGAGGAGCTCTGCCTAATGTAGATTGGGATCCTGTTCCAAAGCATGGGAAGTCTCTGGGACAGGAATCTATCCCTCCAGCACATCCTATTTATTGTTGTGGTAAGGTTTAGATCCCTAGAGGGTGTGGCTTGAGGGGATAAGGTTTTCTTTAGGTGGAGCATGTCCACCAATTCTGGGTTGGACATGGCCTTGTATGTCAGGCAGAGATCACCTCTGAGCAGGCGGTATGCAACCGAGTACAACTGGAGTTTCTTCAGTCGAGCTGCATAGGGCATCTGTTTGAGGCTATTGATCCTCTTAGTGAGGTACTTCTGTGGTCTTTCCAGCTGTTGCAGGTGTCTTGTAAGGTACATCCCAAATGGGGCATTGTGCTGTAAGATGGGACTGATGAGTGATGAGTAGAGGGGCACAATGATCTCTTTTGATCTGGATGCAAACCCTTTTGTGATTAGGTGGGACACAGAGAAGGATTTTCTAACCACTTTGGCAATGTGATTATCAAAGGTGAGATTACTATCTACTTGGGTCCCCAGATCCCTTATTACGTCTTCCATATTTAGGGGACTGCCACCTATGTGGTAGTTTGTGGGTACTTTGTTTTTTCCAAAGGGGATGACTATGCACTTTTTGGCATTTAGCTTGCGGCCATGATTTTGACACCAGGTATCCGTCTTAGTGAGACCCTTTTGGAGGATGTCTGTGTCAACTGGAGAGTCAATTATAGCCCCTAGTTTACAGTTGGCTGCGAACTTGGTCAGCCATAGTCCTCCTGTGCTTGCCTGTACCTCTGAGAAGTATATGCCAAACAGGAGGGGTCCTAGAACTGAGCCCTGGGGAACACCACTTGTAACTGGTTTAGAGACGGGCCGAGCTCCCACAACTGTCACCATGTGGGTTCTGTCTGTGAGCCAGTTGGCAACCCATCTTGTGACGTAGGGGTTTATGTTCAGGCTGGTGAGCTTGATAATACCAGAATGGGGAATGGTGTTGAAGGCCTTAGCGAGGTCTAGATAGGCTGTGTGTACCACCTCTCCCTTATCTATAGCCTTGGTAACTGTCTCAAAGAAGTCCACCAGGTTTAGGAGGCATGATCTGCCCTTAAGAAAGCCAGACTGGGTAGGGTCCAGTGTTTGGAGGTTCCCGATGTCTCTGTTAATGAGCTCCATGATGATGCGCTCCATAGCCTTGCAGACCAAGCTAGTCAGGCTTATAGAGCGATAGTTCCCAGAGTCTGATGTGGCTCCACCTTTCTGGAGTGGGATAACCATTGCTGTGCACCACTCTATGGGTATGTAGCCTGTGGAGAGGCTGAGGTTGCTCAGTGTGTTTAGGTGAGGGGTTAGTTCGTCTTTGAGCTTGTGTAGGATGCAGCCTGGGACACTGACCAGTCCCATTGATGCTGAGGTTTTGGCTTTGGAGAGGGCTGTTTTAACCTGAGTGTCTGTGATTTCAGGGACTCTACATTCTTCTGGTATGGTTATGGGTCCTTTTGGGGGTAAGATGGGGGTGAAGTTTGCACTGAACCTGTCTGCCAGGATGTTGGTGATATTGGTCAATTCAGTGTATTTTGTGCCATTCTGCACTAACTCCGAGCAGATCTGAGCATTACCACTTAGATTCTTGACATAGCTAAAGAATGCCTTGTGGTTATCTTTGGAGTCCTTGGCAATTTTTCTTTCAAAGCTCACCTTGGATGATTTTATGAAGGATCGTAGTTTCTTGCTGATACTGATCAGGGATGTCTTCCCTTCTTGGGATTTTACTCTTTTCTGTACTAGTTTCCTCCTTCTATTGTATAGCTTGTTTATGGCAGGAGTCCACCAGACTGGTTTCCTTTTCTTGGAGTAGTGAGTCTTGGTTTTGCTTGGGATGGCACGATCCATGCATTCTTGTAGCTGCCCGTAGAATGCATTAGTAAAGGATTTTGCAGTTTGGACAGTGTTATCCTTTATCATGGGGGCTTTGAAACTTTCCACCTCGGTCTTAAGTAACGTAAAGTTTGCTTTTGAAAAGTTTTTCATGGTGGCTTTCTTGTCCGGGGGAGGGGGCAGAATATGGATATCCAAAGTGATTTGTTTATAGTCAGATCTAACCAGCGAGAGGTTGACCTCTGGTGTGGAACACCGGTCGCCCACATTGGTGATGACCAGGTCCAATCTGTTGTCACCTCTGGTGGGAGTGTTGACCAGCTGAACCAGGGAGTTTGAGTTTATAAATTCTAGGAAAAGTTGGGCAAGGGAGTTAGTACTTGAGTAGTTCTCCCAGTTAATGTTTGGGCATTTGAAATCACCCAATATTAGGGTGTTTGGTAGGGCCTTTATGTTTCCCAGTGTTTCCAGAAATGCGGAATGGGGGTCCTGGGACATGGTGGGTGATCTATAGCAAGCTACAATTTGAACTGCAGTTTTGCCCATTGTTAGTTGCATGTGGATGTTCTCTGATTAATCGTGTTGTGCCATTAACCTGGAGGTGTGGGTATCCTTGATGACTATGGATATGCCCCCACCTTTTGTATTTCGGTTTGGGTTCTGTGGCCAAAATGTATGGTATGAGTTGTAACCTGGTAGTGCTGGTGTGCTCTCTGGAGTCTTAAACCAGGTTTCTGTTACTGAGTAAGGTTTGCCAATCGTTGTTGAGGACCTCTTAGTTGAGCATATACCTGGGACCCCCTCCCCAGGACTAAGATGTCAGATGCTTGTTTGACTGAGTCATAAGTGTGGCCTTTCACCTTTTAGAGGACACTGATGTGATACCACTACAAGAACTGTCTAAAGCCTATTCCCACTTCACAACACCCATTGTATACTCACAACCTCCAGTGTGAGGCCTGGTATGTACTTGAGTAAGCTGGTGTGAATCCTTTGTTCATGATATTTAGAAGGCTCCAGGCCTGCTGCCTCCCCTGGATTTCCCATGAGACTGATGGTGGTGAGGTCTTTGTCATTAAGACAGGGGAGGATAATTGGCTTTGTTTGCCATGTCCCTCCTAATGGCTCACATTTACAATTACCTTGTGAGCAATGAGGTCTAGTACGGTTTGGTCTCCATTTTCCCTTTCTTTGATGTCTCCATGAATGAAAGTAGCTTCAACCAACTCATCATACTCACTTTGAAAGACTGTAGGCATTGTTATTCTGCTGTTCTGGTCCCCAAGAAGGCTAATGCCTAGTATAGGCCTTAACTGACTGGAGAAGTTTACTGTTTAAGCATCCTGTAGTTGATTCCTGTAAGGTCTCCGCAGGTTACAAGTTCTCCAATGGAGTGAAGCTTTTTTTCTTCCCAATAGTTGGCAAGATATCTATATCTCTGGAAGGGTTTAGCAAGTTGGTCTCTTTCTTTGCCATGCTGAGGGCATAAGACCCTAACTATTCATCTCATCTTTCAAAATTCCATTCTTTCCTTTTGCATTCAGTGCTGGGAAAACTTGGAAACTTCAAAAGTCTGTGTTTAAGCAGGAGTTCTTAAAGACATACTAGGGGATTCAATAAACTTTCGTGTAGGCTTCGCAAAAAGCCGACAAGGAGTTTATAAGTGTGTGTCCTGTGAGGCACTGTGAGCAGCAGCGCTCATTGCATAATCATGCCGTGCACCGCGTTTAAACATAAATACGTGAGGCACGATGGCTAGCAACAGTGTTACTGGCCAGGAAACCATGTAAGCAAACATGGATAACAATCCTGTTTAAATCAGAGCACTGAATATCTGTGGTTTTGCCTGGAATGCCACAATGATCAACAAGGTTTAACAGGTAACTCTCAATCTCTTAGTATAAGACATCTGGACAAAGGCCAACATAATGGGGGGACAATGACCTAGTAATAGGGATATATTTGACATATTTGCTTTTTAGAAATGTGCTAGAATAACCAGAGTTTTGTGTTAAGATACATGTTCTTAAGAATTTGAAGTCTGAAGCTCAAATGTGTGTAATTGAGTGACATCAGTCCTGATATCATCCCAGTGATATGGCAGAAAACCACAAATTTGTTAAGGAGCACAACAAAAGATATAAAGGCAAAAATCTGGACATTCTGTGAAAATCTGGATCGCTGAGAGGTATGATTAAGTATATGGTCCAATCACAGTACAGGACAGTGTATCTACATTGCAGATTATTGTGAAATCCCATTCCTGGCATTTTGTAGTGAAGCTCTGTAAATGCTCTGTAAGGGTACATTAACTGCCATGTAAAATAAACACTCAACAGAAGTGTGTGTATTGAATAGGAAAACACTGATTTTATTTATTTTATTTAACATTTGTTTACCAGGAAAGTCTGTCTGGGACAAAGCCTATTTTCAGCGGAGGCCGGGGAAAAATGCTCCAGATGCATGTCTTTGGAATGTGGGAGGAAACCAGAGCACTTGGAGGAAACCCACACGAGCACAGGGAGGACATGCAGACTTCACACAAAGGGCACCCCAGCCAAGAATCGAACCAGAAAACCTCTTGCTGTGAGGTGACAATGCTGACTGTGGCAATGGTAACTGCTGCACCACTGACCTGCCCACTGTTGATGAATTGTAGGAATGAACACAGGGAAAGAGGACAGGTGCAATAACCTAATGTACATGCAGATGAGGGCATGTCGGTGGAAGATGGTTGTAGCTGCAACACCAATCACATATCAATATGGTAAAGTAGGGACTGCACAGTGAAAATGTGTATTATGTGACTGTCACACAAGGTAACATAACAATGGGGAGGATGTCTGTGTGAGAGAAGCATCCTATTCTTTACATGAACAGTGCAGAGGACTTCTATCAGGGATGTTATATACAATTAGGGCAGGGTGCATATTATGAAGCTGTGCAAACTGATTTGCCTGAATATGAGTGGAATCTCAGCAGAGGTCTACAGCAAGTGGGACACGCACAAGAGCTCATGGGCAACATTAGAAGAAGCACGCAAAATCATGGACAATATCAGAATAATACCACTAGTAATCCCATGTCTCTGACATAACATATGTATACTTGTACAACTATTATGACAAGTTTGCACTCTATAAGGGTAATCGAGCACACCATCCTGACACTGTAACATCTGCTGGAGTCAGCACTCTATGAGAGTAATCAAGCACACCGTCCTGACACTGTAACATCTGCTGGAGTCAGTACTCTATGAGAGTAATCAAGCACACCGTCCTGACACTGTAACATCTGCAGGATGTGTTAGGAGGGACACTACAATACCTGTATGTGACATTATGATCAATACAGACTAGTTGACTGGTGTGTATGACATATATACACATATATTGCACAATCTGCACTGTCACACATGTTACCCATGACATCAGTGCTGTCAAAAAGCTATGTATGTACTGTGTTCATCAATGGAACAGTTATCTCACATGCATCTGGTGTGACACCTTGATGGGGTTTCCGCACCACCAGACAGTCATGTTTATGCCACAAAAAGAATACCTTGGTGTGGCCAATAAGGTGTGAGACAGCTCATGTGGCAAAGGTGGTACACGTCAGTTACCCATCACTGGAAGACGTGTAGTGACCTACATGAGGAAGGATGCATTGTACTCAGTTACTGGTGTGATGAAGGCTGTGAACTATTGTGGTATTATGGTCTGTGATGTAGGTGTCCTTCACATACTCAGTTGTGTTACATACAAAGGAGTAGTTAGCACTGTGGCCACATGCTGGTGTACAGTCTATGTACCATCTACCCCAGGACACAGGCCACATACCTATTGGTCTGATTATAGGGTATGATATCTACATTATACTTCGGTTGTGTGTTTGTTATCTTGTTGTAACAAATCCCCCCATCTTGTTGTGTCATTTCAGGTGTTGTCATGGCTATGGCTGCAATCTTTGGTGTGTGTTGATACTGTCTGTATTATACTAGTACCACAGTTGGAGTCTGTGACTGCCCACAGTTTGTAGTCTTTCAGAGAGGTGTTTGGACATAGGATGTGTATGTCATTTGTGATGTCTGTGACTTAAATAATGAACAGAAAAGGGCCTAGCAAGCAGCCCTGATGTATGGACCTGATCACTGGACCTGAGATATAGTTCATGTCACACGTTTCAACATATTTCCATGCCATGTGTCTGATAAAGTGGTCTACCCACTTGGTGATACAGGTGTATATGTCCACATCTGACAGTGCTGAGTGGATACCTCAGTGTGGATATATGCCTTGGGCTTGTCAAGTTCAAAGGGATGATAGTGCTGTCATCATACATGCTCTTGATGACCTATTTAAGGACACCTTATTGAGCACAGTTAGGTGGTCATTGTTAGCAGAGTGGTTTTGTGATCAGCACCAACTGGCCCTGTCCATGAGGGAACAAGGAGCCATCCCAGGGGAGAATTCACAATCACCCATCCAGTTGTCAAGCTTGTGCTTGAATAGGGTCATTGAGCAGCATTACTTCACAAGGAGTGTGAGCCTATTACAGAGGAGTGGCAATCACTGGGAGATATATCTGTCTCCCCAGCATGTGCAGTTTATGTCACAGGCTAGGTTGAGATCCCCAGAGCAAGTTATTCTTGTCCCATTTGATTTGCAAATGTCCAGGATTTCCAGTTCGGCAGGGTCTGAGACTGCTCTGTAGGCCAGGCATGGGTTACCTCACAGCAGCCTGCATGATACTGAGGACAGTGACAGGTCTTTCAGTCTTTTCATGTTTGTCATGTTTTGGAGGCCCTGGATTCTCCCAGTCACAAAACTCTGTGTTTTCTTCAGTTGCTGCAGGTGTCTGGTGAAGTACAGACAGAATGGAGCACTGTACTTAATTAGTGGTCTGATAAGGGTAGAGTACAGCAGAACTATGATCTCCCTGGTCTTGAATGTGATGGCCTTATTTATGAGGTGAGAAATGCAGAATGTGCGTCTCACCACCATGGACACGCAGTGATTGAAGTGTAGATTGCTATCAACGTGTTCCCAAGTCTCACAGCACTGTGTTTGAGCTTGGAGGTGTGCTTTCTAATATATAATAATAATTAGTAGGGGTACTTCATTGCCAAAGGAAAGAAGCTATTTTTGGTTTAAGATTCAGTCCATGAGTTTGGCACCCATCATTTGTCTGTGTTAGCCCCTTCTGTAATATGTCAATATAGTTGAGGGACTCTTTATGACTGTGTCCAGTTGACAGACGTGCAAATTCGGTAAGTCACAGGCCATCTACCTTTGCCTGGATTTCAGAGAAATAGGTTCCAAGCAATTGAGGGCCCAGCACAGATCCTTGTGATATTCTAATGGTAGGTGGTCTAGTGGTGGAGGTGCAGTCCCCATCTTTGACAGTGCATGTTCTGTCAGTGAGCTGGTTGGCTATCCATCTAGTACTGTATAGGATGTTCTTCGTCTTCCCTTGCTGCAGTCCTGACAATTGGGTATAGTCCGCGTCCCAGTCGGCCCGAATACTACTAATGCGCATGACCGGCCATTCCTCAGTCTTTTGCCGCATGGTCCGATGCAGAAGCAATTTTGCGAGTGCAGGTTGGCGTTCTGAGATTTTCCGAAACCGGAGTTTCAGACCGAATACAGAGTTGGCTAAGTAACCTGCTAGAACATTTTGGTTTTTCTTGCCTCAGTATTTAACCGGATGTCAGAAAAAGTGAATAACTGTATTTCTTGTGGGAAGCAGATACCATAGGGATTATCATTCATTCTGTATACCTTGTTTAGGGCCTGTGCACGACGTTGTTGGTTGCCGCTCTTGTGCTAGATTTAACAAAGCACTATTAAGAGGAGGCTTGATTGTGCTAGGTTAGTGTTTGGGAAGCGTTGCAATTATACTATGCCGCCGGATGCTCCGCCCGCTTCATCTAAGAAGCGCAAGGACAAAACAGTGAAGTCTAGGGTGAGGAACCGCAGTCCCGGACGTCGGTCCTTTAGAAGGCTCAGGAGCCAGAGGTTTTGCCAGGAGTCTCTATGGAGTCTCAGGCAGATACTTTACTGTTACAGGATGTGCCCTCTCAGGAGGTAGGCCAGGCTGAGGGGGCTTCTCAGGTAACTGTTCTTCCCTCTCTTCCCAAGGTAGTTAGGGCCTCTCCTTCTGTTGCCAAAGCTTCTTTTAGAGGAAGGCCAAGTTCAGCTTCTGTAGGGGCTTCTCCTAGCATTTCGGCTCTGTGCCTAAGAAACATATGCTTAAAATGGCAGAAGATTTGATTACTCTGATTAGAGGTTCTATGCCCCCACCTGATAAGAGGCCTAGGGTGGAACAGGAGTTTGATAGTTTTGAACAGTGTTCACAGGCTTCAGAGTCTTCTGTGGAAGACTTGCAAGAGTTTCCTACTTATTCTGATTCTGATGTGGATGATTCCACTCCTTCTGCTTCTCCTCCTGAGGATTTTTCATTTTCAGAGACTCTTCACTCCATGAGGGAGCACTTTAAATGGGAAGGCCAAGATTACTCTGACTCCAGAAAACGGCTTAGGGAATTCTTGTTTTTGCCCCAGCATAGGCCCTTAGCTATTCCTCCTGTGTTGAATGTGGTGGAGGATGTTTTTGCAGAGGCTTCTCTGAATCCTGATTCCTTGCCTCCTGCTCCTGTTAAGCCTGATAGGTATTATAGGGCTCATAAGTATTTGTTTAAGAGTCCCAGGGACCCAGAAACTGTTTCTCAGGGGCCTAAAGGTGTTAAAGCTTCTGTGGTTAAAAATCCTGTACCCTCTGATAAAGAGGCAAGGGCTTTGGATAGGTGGGGTAAGAAAGTATATACTTCTTCCACTCTAGCCATGAGGCGTTGAATTGTCAATTTCATATGCTGAAATATCAGAATTATCTCCTTTCACAATTGAAATCTAAGGTGGATGCTTAGGTATTGAGTGTAAAGAATTGCTGGATTTGGTTCATGTGTCTGAACAAGTGGGTAAGCATTCTTTGCAGTGTGGTTTTGATGCTGTTCAGGCCTCCTCGAGGGTGGCTGCTACTAGTTCTGTTCTTAGACATGCATGGTTGAAGGATCAGAATTTAGCTGAGCATGTTAAGACCAGGATTTTGGATGCTCCTTTACAGTCTGATGTGTTGTTTGGACCGCCTGTGGAAGCAGTTTTAAAGAAAATGGAGGATAAAGCTAAGTCTATGCAGACTGTTAAAGATTTTTTGCAGGTGCAGCCTCCAAGTTTAGTAGAAATTGGCCTGCTAAGGGGTGGACATATCCTGCTTATGGTTCCCAGTCTAGGGGTAGGTCTAGACGTGGTAGGGGCAGGGCTCAAGGTTCGTTTAGGCCTAGATCAGACAGTTCACCTGCTCAGACTTCTGGTGAGGGCAGGGGTCAGTCCTTTCGTAAGCAGAACCAATGACCTGCCTTTTCAGCTGCCAGTGGACTCTCGTCTGGCAGCTCCTTTGGGAGGAAGATTGTCTCTTTTCAAAGAAAATTGGGATTTAATCACTCAAGACAGATGGGTGCTGGATATCATTCATCACGGGTACAGATTTTATTTCCACATAATGCCCCCTTTCAAAGGCATGCCAGATGTTCCTCCTACACAAAGAAAAGAGGCTCACAAGCAAGTTTCTCAGTTACTCCAGATAGGGGCTATTCAGCCAGTCCCTGTGTTAGAAAGGGGCTTCGGATTTTATTCTCGCCTGTTCCTAGTGCCAAAGAAGGGGAACACGTGGAGACCAATTTTGGATTTATCTATCCTCAACACTTATCTGGACATTCCCAAGTTCAAGATGTTGACGTTACAGCAACTGTTACCTCTGCTGGGCAAGGATCACTGGATGGTAACTTTGGATCTCAAGGAAGCTTACCTTCATGTGCCCATAAGGCTAAGTTGCAGAAAGTATCTGCGGTTTGAACTGGAGATTTTCATTATCAGTTCTCTGCATTGCCCTTTGGCTTATCTACTGCCCAGAGTATTCACAAAGGTTCTGGCTCCAGTGATAGCTTACTTCAGGCTTCAAGGCATTCAAATTTATCCTTACTTGGACGACTGCCTGATTCTGGCTCAAGAAAAGGAACACCTTCTACAGCATCTGGAATATGTCATAGCAGTGCTAAGATGCCTAGGGTATTCTGTGAACGAAATAAAGTCCAGTCTAGTACCCTCTCAAGACATGTGCTTTCTGGGTGTGAGACTGAATACAGCAGCCCAGATGGCCTTTTAACCCCGGACAAACAAAAGAGTCTGTCACTTTACTTCCATCAACTATCTCATCAGTCCGTGCTGACTGCAAGGACAGTCCTTCAAGCATTAGGGTTCATGGCATCTTGTATTCTGGTGCTTCCCAATGCCAAACTGCATATGAGGAAGCTGCAATGGTATCTCAAAATGTATGGACACAGCACTGCCAAGATTTGGACACTGTCATTCAAATAATACCTTGCCTTCAAAAGGAATTCTTGTGGTGGGCTCAGGAATGTCACCTAAACAAGGGACTCTCTGTGACCCGGCCAGAGGCGAGTCAGATTTTAACGACAGATGCCTCGGACACTGCTTGGGAGCTCATCTAAATGGAAAGTGGATACAAGACAAGTGGCCTGCCAGACTACAGCATCTACATATCAACATGAAGGAGATGTTAGCAGTCCAGTTTGCATTGATGGCGTTCAAGGAGTTACTTCTTCCAGGGCAGGTGTTGATTCTGACAGACAACACAACTGTCATGTGGTACATCAACAAGCAAGGGGAACACATTCTTATCCTCTATGCAGGCAAGCAATGATTTTATGGGAGACTGCGTTAAGCCTGCAACTGACTCTTCAGGCAAGGTTTCTGCCAGGAGCACAGAACTCTAGCAGATGTATTAAGCAGACAAATCATGGATCCCCACGAGTGGAAACTGGATCTTCATGTATTTCAGAAATTGACAGTGTCATGGGGAACTCCAGACATAGATCTGTTCGCTTCTCCACTAAACCACCAGCTGCCAAAGTATTGCACAAAGGGGTTTCATCACACAGCTTGGAAAGTGGATGCTCTGTCTTTCAGTTGGAAAAACCTTCATGTCTATGCCTTTCCACCTCTACCTCTTCTTCCAAAGGTATTACTAAAGGTCAGACAGGACAGGCCAAGGATGATTTTGATAGCTCCAGATTGGCCTCGCAACACTGGTACCCACTTCTAAGGAGTCTTGTAAAGAAGCCTCCATGGCCTTTACCTCTGATTCCTCATCTGTTATCTCAGAAGGACGGTCATCTGCTCAATGTCAAGCTTCAATCTCTTCATCTCACAGCTTGGCATATTCTGTGTTGAAGCATGGTAGGTCTCAGCTTCCTCAACAAGTTTTAAATGTGATTATGGAAGCTAGAAGGCCTAGTACTAGAGAGTGTCATGAAAATGGAAGAGATTTTTATTTTGGAGTACAGCAAAGAATTTGGAGATTTCAGAGCCTAATTTGAGTGTGGCTCTTCAATATCTTACTGAGTTATTGGACAAAGGTTTGTCTTTCTCTTCCATAAAGATTCATGCTGCAGCAATTTCAGCTCACTATGATTGTGACCCACCTTTGTTTTCATCCTTTGTTCAAGCAGTTTCTTAGAGGGGCAAAGAATATAAGACCCCCAGAGCTCCTACTCCTGCTTGGTATCTCAATTTTGTGTTGGAAAAACTTACTCTACAACCTTTTGAGCCTGCAGCTACTGCTGAATTGAAATATTTGTCATGGAAGACTGCTTTTCTGTTGGCTATTACTTCTGCAAGAAGGGTGTCTGAGTTGCAGGCCCTTATGGCAGTAGAGCCCTTTTGATTTTCCATAAGGACAGGGTATCATTACGTACTAATCCTTCCTTTATGCCTAAGGTGGTTTCTAGTGTGGCTTTAAACCAAACTATTCATTTGCCTACGTTTTTGCAGATCCTCAAAATAAAGGGAAAAGATTTTGCACACTTTAGATGTACACAGGCAATTCGTTATTATTTGAGCAGGACTAAAGATTTTAGGCAGTCTCAGCAGTTACTTGTTTCTTTTGCTTTAAGTTCACAGGGCAAGCCTGTGTCAAAACAAACTATTTCTAGGTGGATTGGCTTTTGCATTGCATTTTGTTATTCCCATCATGGCAAAGAGGTTCCAGCTGGGATTAGGCCTCATTCCACTAGGGCTACTGCCACTTCAACAGCATTTCTAAGGGGTGGCAACTAAGGATATTCTGGAAGCAGCTACTTGGAGTTCAGTGCATACTTTCTCTAGGCATTATCACCTGCCTATATACTCTAAGACTAGAGCTGGTTTTGCCACAGCTGTTTTACAAGGCATGTTGTCAGCTCCTGCTACTTTATAATTTGCCAGCCTCCTTACCTCTGCTTTGGGATTCTACAATTGTCAGGACTGCAGCAAGGGAAGACGAAGAACATAGTACAGTTTTGTACCTACCATAAATGTAGATGTTCGAGGATTCTGCCTTCAGTCCAATTTACCTCCCTCCTTCCCCTCTGTGTTTCAGGGTGGTTGTGTAGGTGAGTTTACATGCTTATATTTTTGTATATATTACTGTATATATTGTACATGTTTTTGGTGCAGGTTGTTTTGGGACTTGTCTTTTGGGTCTTCTGACATCTGGGGCAAGAAAAGACTGAGAAATGACGCCGGTCCTGACGCCAGCAGCCTTATACTCTATTATTCCCGACTGGGACGCGGACTATACCCAATTGTCAGGACTGCAGCAAGGGAATCCTCGAACATCTACATTTATGGTAGGTACAAAACTGTACTTTAATCCCCAGATGGGAGAGTTTTTCTATGGTACCTGAATGGGGGATAGTGTCAAAGGCCTTGGATAAATGAACATAGCAGTATGTCCTGTTATCCCTCAGCCAGGTCTTTGGAGTCATTATAAAATACATACAGTATGTGTAATAAGCAGTATCTACCCATGGCAAAACCAAAATGGGTTGGTTCAAGTGTTTTGAAGGTCACCTATGTCCCTGTGGATAAGGTCCATGCTGATCCCTTCCTTTGCCTTGCAAATAAGGCTTTTTATGCTTATGGGTCAATAGTTATAGTTCTGCATGTTACTAGATTGATGTGCATTGCATATCACACAACATTTCTGTAGTGTAGGTGATATGTGTGTTCATAGGTTCATACTAGGCTATCTGCCCTAGGGCATTTATAAGCCTAACCAGAATGTGTTTGGTTTTCGCCACCCATTTTAAATTTATTTTGCTATGCCCTTTTTCGAGGTTAGTATACTGTGCCTCTGTCTAACAGTGACACAGAAGTGATACCTGGGGTGAACCTACGATCTCCCATCCACTCATCAAGATTCCTCTTGAAGAGAGTCAATGAGGGACTCTGCCTAACCTGGACTGGGATTTTATACCAGAGTGAAGGGAGCCTCTGGGTTATGAATCTGTCCCTCCGGCATGTCCTATTTATTTCAGTGCTGAGGTTCAAGCCTCTCGAGCGCGTAGCTCGATGGGATTTGGATTTTCTGAGGTGCAGCATGTCCATTAATTCCGGGTTGGACATGGCTTTATATGTCAGGCACAGATCGCCTCTGAACAGGCGGTATGCCACTGAGTAGAGCTGGAGTTTCTTTAACCGGGCAGCATATGGCATCTGTTTGAGCCCTTTGATCCTCTTGGTGAGGTACTTTTGGGGTCTTTCCAGTTGCTGCAGGTGTCTGGTAAGGTACATCCCAAAAGGGGCATTGTACTCAATTATGGGCCTGATGAGGGATGAGTAAAGAGGGGTCCCCAGGTCCCTAATTACTTCTTCTGTACTTAATGGATTACCACCTATGTGGTAATTTGTGGGCACTTTGTTTTTGCCAAAGGGGATGACTATACACTTTTTGGCATTTAGCTTGAGGCCATGGCTCTGGCACCAGTTGTCTGTTTCTATGAGGCCCTTTTGGAGGATGCTTGTGTCGGCTGGAGAGTCAATTATGGCGCCCAGTTTGCAGTCATCTGTGAACGTGGTCAGCCACAGTCCTTCCGTGTTGGCCTGTACCTCCGAGAAATATATACCGAACAAGAGAGGTCCCAGGACTGAGCCTTGTAGGACACCACTTGTAACTGGTTTGGAGTCTGACATGGCTCCAGCAATTCTAATCATGTGGGTTCTGTCCTTGAGCCAGTTTGCAATCCATCTAGTGACATAGGGGTTTATATTTAAGCTGGTGAGCTTATCTATAATGCCCGAGTGGGGTATTGTATCGAAGGCTTTTGCGAGGTCCAGGTAGGCTGTGTGGACCACCTTCCCCTCGTCAATGGCCTTGGTGACTTTTTCAAAAGAAATCAACCAGGTTTAAGAGGCAGGATCTGCCCTTAACAAAGCCGAACTGGGTAGGCTCCAGTGTTTGTAGGTCCCCCAATATCTTTATTTATGAGGTCCATGATGATCCTTTCCATAGCTTTGCAGACCAAGCTAGTCAGGCTTATGGGGCGATAGTTTCCAGGATCCGTTGAGGCACCACCTTTATGGAGAGGGTCCACTGTTGCTGTACGCCACTCTTTGGGCACATATCCTGTAGTAAGGCTGAGATTGAACAGTAGTTTTATGTTTGGGTTTAGCTCTTCTTGGAGTTCATGTAGGACACAGCTCGGGACACCATCTGGTCCCATTGATGCTGTGTTTTTTTCTTTGGAGAGGGCGGCTCTAAGCTGAGCATCTGAGATGTCAGGGGGGCAGCACTCTGCTGGGATAGATATTTGCCCTTTTGCTGGGGAGGGAGAAGTTTGCTGAAACTGTCAGCTAGGATGTTGGCAATGTCTGTGGGTTCGGTGTATTTTTTGTCATTTTGGACTAATTCTGAGCATATCTGGGAATTACCACCCAGGTTCCTAACATAACTAAAGAAAGCCTTGTGATTATCCTTAGTGTCCTGTGCAATTTTTCTCTCGAAGCTGGCCTTAGACAATTTTATGTGTGCCCGTAGTTTTTTGCTAATACTGATCAGTGATGCCTTCCCTTTTTGGGATTTTGCTCTATCATTTAGTAGCTTCCTCCTTCTATTGCATAGTTTGTTTATGGCTGGGCTCCACCAGACAGGACGTCTGCCTTTGGAGGATTGGGTCTTGGTTTTATTTGGGATCGCATGATCCATGCATTCCTGAAGGTGTTCATAGAATGCTTTTATAAAGGATTCTGTGGTCTGGGCCTTATTTTCCACAGGCCCGGGGGCTTTGAAGGATTCCACCTCAGTTTTGAGGAGTGTGAAATTTGCTTTAGAGAAGTTTTTCACTGTGGTTTTCTGGGCAGGGGGTGGGGTCAGGATGTGAATATCCAGTGAGATTAGTTTATGGTCTGATCTTACCAGTGAGGGATACACTTCTGGTCTGGAGCACAGAGTCCCCATGTTGGTGATGATCAGGTCCAGTATGTTTTTCCCTCTTGTGGGAGTGGTAACAAGTTGTTCCATAGCATTTGAGTTTATAAATTCTAGGAACCTTTGGGCTAGGGTGTTGGAGCTAGAGTAATGCTCCCAGTCTATGTTTGGGTATTTGAAGTCGCCCAATATAATGGTGTTTGGAGAGACCTTCATATTTTCCAGTGTTCTCAGGAAGGCCGAATGGGGTTCCTGGGTTTGGGAGGGTGGTCTATAGCAGGCTATAAACTGGAAGGCAGTTTTACCCACTGTTAGTTGCACATGGATAGTCTCTGATGCTTTGTGCTTTGCCACCAACCTGGAGGTGTGGGTATCTTTGATGAATATCGATACTTCCCCCTCCTTTTGTGGTTCGGTCCAAGTTTTGGGGCCGAAAAGCATGGTATGAGGTATAACCTGGTAGTGCTGGGGTGCTCCCGGGAGCCCTGAACCAGGTTTCTGTTACTGCACAGATATCGATGTTCTCCATGCTAAGGAGAGTTTCGAGTGCGTGTATCTTGAGGTTTAGACTTCTGGCGTTGAGTAGCATTACTCTTAGTTTCTTATCCCTTGTGATACCTATGGAGGTGGGTTTGTCTTTTGAGCCTTGCCTAAAAAAGGCACTATGGGGGTAGAAAGAGCCTTTGCCAATATCCGAAAGCCCAGGGGTGACAGGTGCAAGCTGTCCCTAGCGAAGCATCGTGGCTTGTCGAGCATATCATCCCAAGCTGACAGGCATTGGATCCCCTTTGAATGACACCAGTACTTAAGCCAATTGTTGAAATTGATCATCTTGTCTTCATATTGTGGCATCATTCTTGGTGAGGGTAAGATGCTACTCAAGGTCAGGGTCATACTGGCCTGGGCTACATGCTCAGAGAGCTCCTTTATGTCTCTTTTCATGTAGTCCAGGGAGGTATGTCTCAGGTCATTCACACCAGCATGGACAATGACTGAGTCATATTTGTACTTGCCTTGGAGTGACCTGAGTGCTTGTGTTATGTGGCGGATCCTAGCGCCCGACAGGCTGCTCACCGTGACCCTCTCCTTGTTCAGCCTGGTGAGCGGGACGTCAGTGTGCCCGACGATAGAGTCACCTATTACAAGTGTATCAGGTGTGTTGTTTAGTCTTAAGGGCTGTGACTGTTTGGTACACTGGCTTTGTGAGGTATGTGTTGCACGTGTTTTGTTTTGGGGTAGCGGCTGCTTGGGTGTCTGCTTTGGAGGGCTCTGCTGCTTCGGCAGATCTTTATTTAGAGCCTCCGAGTATGTTTTTGTGTGATTATGTGTTTGGTTTGCTGTCATGGTAGGTCTATGTGAGACTGGAATTGTAGTGAGTGTGGTTTCCTTCTCCTCCTGACTGGTTATGCCAGTACTGAGTTGAGAGAGCTTAGCCTCCAGTTTGGCTATATGGATGCATCTCTCACATGTGTTGAAATTTGTTGGGAGGAGGAGAGGGTTGTCTGTGTACATGAGGCAGTTGTAACATTGCCTCAAGATTCCCAGATTCACCAGCTGGACCGGAGGAGATTGACAACTGACCTTTGGACATGCTAGAATAATATTGGGAATTCCTTAATAATTGAAAACCAGGGCCAGTGGGGAGTGAGGGTGTAGTGCTTTTAATTTTTAGTGCTGACTTATATAATTGCTTTAGTGAGCAAGTGCCAGGTAACTTAAGTGCAATGTGTTACAGGTAACATAAATGCAAAACCGACAAACAGTAACTTTCTTTCAAGTGAAACAAGGAAATAAGTACAGTAAGCAATGCAGATATCATTAGTGATCCACACAAGCGCTGAGAAGCCACGTATTAGGTGGAATTAGCGTTCCAGGGAAATAACAAGCAAACAAACAACAAGCATATAAACAAAGCTAGATTCAGCAGGCCTGGATCTAGTCTATGCTACAACAAACAAGGTGTACCAATTTCAGTAAGATACAGTTCAAATATTCAGGCACTATAAACCTTTAACCAGAAATTCCCAGCTCAGAAGGGCAGAGTCCAGCCTCTTCTCCCACAAGAGTGCAGACCACAAACCTTCTTAATGTAAAATAACTGGCCTGAAGCCCAAGTGCTTAAACCAGAACTAATACACTTTAAGAATAACAGACACTGGGCTCTCAGTCAGCAGTTCCCAACTTAGAAGGATGAAAGCTACCTGTCCTGCCACCACAGTGCATGCCACAAACCTTCCTAATGTAAAACAACTGGTCTGAAGCCCAAGTGCTTAATCCAAAAGACTTAGAATGATAGCTACACTTTAATCAAGTTACTACCAAGCAGTAATAAATACAATTGAATACTTTAGAGAATGCCTGGATTAGTGCTCAAGTTACACAAACAAAGCTAGATCCAGCAGGCCCGAATCCAGTCTATGCCACAGCAAACAAGGCACCAACTTCAGTAAGAAGCAGTTCAGATATGCATGCACTATAAGCCTTCAACCAGAAATTCCCAGCTCAGAAGGGCAGAGTCCAGCCTCTCCTCCCACAAGAGTGCAGACCACGAACCCTCTTAATGTAAAATAACTGGCCTGAAAGCCCAAGTGCTTAAACCAGAATTAATACACTTTTAGAATAAGACACTGAGCCCTCAATCAGCAGTTCCCAACCTAGGATGTAAGCTACCTGTTCTGCCACTACAGTGCAGACCACAAACCCTCTCAGTGCAAAACAACTGGTCCGAAGCCCAAGTGTTTAAACCAAAAGGCTTAGAATGAGTTACACCAAGCAGTAATAAATACAACTGAGTACTTTTAAGATGATGCAAATGTAAAAAAAAGTAGGTAGAAACGCAAGTACAGTAAAAGCAGATGAAATGTTTTTTTTTTTTTTTTTCTGAACAAGTGCTGAGATCAAAGAAACAGATTTGAGTGCTGAAACTAGAAAAGTGGCTAGTTATAAGAAAAAAAAAACTAAGCTAGAATGCTTCCCTCCAACACAGAAGGGCTTGGAGGCTCAGAAGCCTACAAATAGTCTATACCACTTAACAGGAAAGGCAGGAAATAAGCTTAATTTTTTTTTGTCTGTTTCCCAGATGCTCTCTTTGTACACAGGAGTGCCTGAAATCAGAATATGATCTCACTGCACTCAGTTGAGTGAGCAAATGAGATGGGCCCAGAAGGAGTATCCAAACACAAATTTACAAGAGGGGCGGGCAGTTGCAAGGCCACTAAGATTAACACCAAAACAAAAACAGGGAGAGTGGGTGGGACTAACTGAAGAGCAGAGTGAAAACTTCCAGTTCAGTTAATATTCCTTCCACACAGTTAAAATCAATTTAAATACTGTATTTTTTGAAAAAAAAGAGCAGATAAAGGTACTTAAATTCTCTTATACGTCTAGTTGAATATAGCAAGTTCTTAGCCGGCCAAAGCTGAGGTTTTTAAAGGAACACTCCACCCTAGAACTAAAAAAATATGTTTTTTTCAGTCTATCTTTGTTTCCAGACCTATTTTAACACCTAAAATTGACTCTAAATGCTTTATTAGTAATTTTAGCTAGTTTACCACAATATGGCTACCGATGGGGCTTGCTATATCAACGTGATCTTCTTCTCCTTCAAGCCTTTCTCTTTCCCATAAAGCATTTCAAGTCTCCTTTCTGTGACTCATGCCAGACATAAGGAAGTAACAGTGATTTCCCATGCCATTGACATATAATGGGAAATCTGTGACTCATTGTCAGTTTGGATTCCTTCTGTTTAAAGCCTGCTTCTTTTCTGTTGCAAATCACCCTCATTTGTGTTTAGATCAGAGCTTGCTTTACAGTATAATTTGAAGTTATCTAGCAGCAGACAGAGTTGTAGCTAAATTGGATGCCTTTGTTCTAAGTGTTCTTTTGTAGTCCTGCTTGAATTGAAAGTCCCCTCCTCCCACACTACTGCAGAGGTGTGAAAACTGCCACTGCAACTGACAGCTCAGAATTGAAAGGAAGGGAGTGCCATTTCAAATGTCTTCCCCTCTGCCTGCAGAATCATTTGTTAGGCAGCAGCAGAAAGATTTATGTAAACAATTTCAAATTAAATTTCGTAAAACAGTGCAGGATAACGTTTGATTATTTCATTGTCTACACTATTTTTATTTCCTCCTTATTTCTACCAGACATTATTATGTTCACTTATGTATGTTTTACAATCTCTTTGAGGAACATCAGCCTAGTGGCATGTTGTTTCTGTATTTTCACTGACATTAGCATAATCTCCACAAACAGTAGACTGCAAACCTGTGTCTATGATGCTGGCACAGTAAAAGCATGTACTGAAAACTCACTGTTTTCTATACTCCATGCAGTGATTTTTTTTTTTGCAGTGGTCAACTAATTAATATGTGCATGGATGTATCACTTGCATAATGCAGATAACTGAGGCACTTTGGGAGCTTAATATGATCATCTCTAATTCAGCTGATACTATTTAGCAATCCTTTAGTCCTTTTTCCATATTACTAAATTTATTTTGAGGCCGTCCCTGCCTTTCTTTGTGCATATTTCAAATCTTACTGCTACACTGCTCAAATATCGAGCAGTTAATTGGCAGTAGACACTACTCAGCCCGACAGTTATTCGTATTTTTCACATTAATAATTTGACTTCTGCATCTTTCAAACAACAAAAGAGATGTGCAGTTCACAGAAAACATAACCTAAGAGGGTTTAGACCCTTCACTAAAAGAAGTATTGCAGCATCCAATTTGCAGTTCCAGTAATTAAACTTGTCAAGTCAGGCAGTAAAGCACACAGAAGTAATACTACTGTCAGTTTCATGAGTACAGACTGACAATTTTGACTCCATAATTTTCCTGTCTACACTATTGCAAGTCACTGTACCAGGCAGTGCTTTGTGCCCTTTTGGCAATATTGCACAGCTTACTCCAAGTTCTCCTAAATATTCCCATCTGATATCCAAAGGCACATGTCATAGTGCTCTCCCCTTTTTATAAATGTGTGTAAGCCCTACAAAATACTGAAGGTTACCCAACATACATGTATTACATCACAGAAACCCCTTTGGCATCAAATTTGTAACAGCCGCATGATGTTACACTGTCTCACACTGTGCATCAGACTTTAGTACATGTTCACACAAGTTACAGTGTGTCAAGGGCACCAGCCATCATCATCTGCACAGGTGACAGGGAGCACACTACACAAAGGCTTGGACTAGAAACACTGTTACAGGGTATAACTGCAACACAGGATTTTGAACATTGTGATTCCTGTGCCATGTCACCACCCACTTGCTTATCAGGCTCATGTCTAACAATGAATGCCTTCTCAGTGACTGGGTAAGAGTGTCTACAGAGACTGGTTACTGCTAATTATATAGGCTCAATGTATTTTTGTTTTACAGTACATACTTCATACATACAATGGCTTTGCTTAGTATGATTTTTGCCTTTATTCCTGTGCATGGTCTGATCTAATTCAGTGCACTACTGCAACTAGCAGACTCTCTATAATACCAAAGTGTATCAAACTAATATAATGATGCATTTACATATATGAAAAAGTCCAGAACACACAAAGCCATGCACGACCAGCAATATACTTATCCTACGTGTGTGCCTGCATTCAGTGTGCCCAAATAAGGATACAAGATTTCCAATTAAATTAACCACGTGCATAGATTCATAGATTCATAGATTCATAGATTAGTACTAAGCTAACTGCCCTTGCGAGCCATTTTAAGCTTAGCCAGTTATCCCTTGTGAGACTCAAACCCTGCACCTTGTGTTTGTAAGGCAACCACCTTAACCATTAGGCCACCCTCCCAACCCCAAGCATGAATGTTTGCTATAACACATAGCAATTCATCAACTGCACGTCCACTAATTAGTAGCATTGATCTACCACTGCCTCTCATTGTTATGTTACAAGCAGTCCGTCCACCCATCCTTGCGCTTCCCTTCCAGTTGCACGTCAAACATTCATAATAGTGTCACAACCCCATGCTGTCAAGTCAGCAGACCATAACCTTTCATTTTCCCTTCCCTTACAATATCTAACATAGGTGGGTGTCAAGCACATCAAGTCACCAGACAATGACCATTGCAATTGTTAAGTGTATCGATTATACCACCCAGAATGTAATCAACTGACTGCCACTGAACTCTCCCATTCCCTATCCGTTGCAAGTGCATCATGCAACAGACATAGTCTCAGCAACCATCATTGTCATGGTTCGGTCTCACTGTCCATCATCCTTGATACAGCATGCCTCTGAAGTGTTCATGTCCAGCAATGTGCAGTGAGCTGAAACCTGTTCCAGCTGGTATTCCTGAATGCTGTTATCACTATACGTTTTATCTACGCACTACAAACACTTTGCAGATGACTGCAAACTGGGCACCATAATTGACATTCCATCAGACACAGACATCCTCCAGAAAGGTCTCATAGAAATGGATAACTGGTGCCAGAGCCATGGCCTTAAGCTAAATGCCAAAAAATGTATAGTCATACCCTTTGGGAAAAACAAGGTAACCCCTAATTACCACATAGGTGGTAATCCATTAAACACAGAAGAAGTTATCAGGGACCTGGGGACCCAAGTTGACAGTAACCTCTCTTTTGACACTCACATTGCCAAAGTGGTTAGGAAGACCTTCTACATTGCCCACCTGATCATGAAGGGATTCACATCCAGATCAGGAGAGGTCATTGTACCCTGTACTCTTCACTTATCAGACCAATGATTGAGTACAACGCCCATTCGAATGTACCTTACCCGACACCTGCAGCAGTTGGAAAGACCCCAAAAGTTCCTCACCAAAAGGATAAAGGGGCTCAAACATATGTCATCGATGCCCGACTGAAGAAACTCCAGCTCTATTCAGTCGCATACCGTCTGCTCAGAGGTGATCTGTGCCTGACATACAAGGCCATGTCCAACCCGGAATTAATGGACATGCTCCACCTCAAAAAATCCAAATTCACCAGAGCCACGTGAGCAAGAGACTTAAACCTCAACACGGATATAAATAGGACATGCTGGAGGGACAGATTCATCACCCAGAGACTCCCTACACTATGGAACAGAATCCCAGTCCATGTGAAGCAGAGCCCCTCACTGACTCTGTTCAAGAGAAATCTTGACAAGTGGATGGGAGATCGTAGGTTTACCCCAGGAATCATCTCTGTATCACTGCTGGACAGAGGCACAGCAAACTAATGGGTATAGTATTCTCATCCTAAGGGGTGGTGAAAGCCACACACACTCTGGCTAGGCTTATAAATACCCTAGGGCAGATAGCCTAGTATGAACCTATGAACCTATGAATATGGCACCCTAGAATTAATGACACTCTTGCTCAAACATAATTCCTTCACTATAAAGAAAACAATCATGTATCACACACTATCATGACAGTTCCTTTCACTAACAAGTATGAGTATTGTCTACCTTTCAAACTCACTTATGAGCTGTCATCGTTGCTTCGAGGACTATAATTATTAAGTAAATCACACTTACCTTGGCTGTAATATTTCCTTTGTGCAATATTTACCATGAGGACTCTGCCGATACTTTCACTTTGTTCAGGTTATATTTCTTCAGTTGAGCTCTCCACATTCACATCGCCTGTAAATGCCCATCAATAGCACATACTATTTGGTTACAGATAAAAACACTTATGTATGACTTAATCCTTACTTCTTGCATGCTGTAAAATCACTGGTGATACCCACCTTTACTGTCAGCTTGGTCCATGTCAAATACCATTTCCATCGTAAGTTGGACAGTTCTCTCCAGCAATGTTCATGACAGAAAAGATCTCATTACCGTGAAATGGATCACCCAACTTTCCGATCACCTTTTCTCAATCACCAGGACTCATAGACGAGAGAGAACAGTTGTTAAAAATTATACCATTATATCCATACACACTTTACATGGATCAGCTGTTGCTCTGTATACATTA
The DNA here is from genome assembly GCF_019279795.1 of Protopterus annectens. Classification (NCBI taxonomy): domain Eukaryota; kingdom Metazoa; phylum Chordata; order Ceratodontiformes; family Protopteridae; genus Protopterus; species Protopterus annectens. The sequence goes on along the minus strand of NC_056746.1, from coordinate 120,456,044 downwards.
ATACCCACTCAGAGAACTCATTTTCAGCTACTATACACTGACATGTCACCAGAAATATAACAGTTCCATATCATTATCTAAGGCCATTCCCTATTTTACTCACACATACCACCCAGGATCAAAGCGATACAAGCCTTCAACTGTAAAAATGGGTAAAAGTGGATGAAAACCAACACTAACTTCAGCTGATACAGTGCAAGTGACACAAATTGAATCTACCCTCTCATCCAACAGGTACATTTAACAATCATAAACGAGTTCACATCTACTTCTGTAACTGCCTCACCATGACTGTCTCATTTAATAAAGAAATATGAAGCTTGACGCACTCTACCATTTCTCACATTTTCAATACTGACGCTTCTACCAGTATTTTTTTCTGTACTAAGTGACAGTAGTCAGATCGGCCGCTGCTGTCAAAGTCTCGCAGACTGTCTGACACTGTTTTGTCTTTAATATGTAGCAATGGCACTTGCTAAAATTTGGCTCTTTTCACATACGCACATGACAAGCAGCTTATCCTTAATGTACCCTGGACTCGGTTAGTTATCACATTGTCATAAATGTACAATTTTTCAAGTCTACCTTAGGACTTACTGTGGAAGCGGGACTGTAACCGTGCAATCACAGTATTTTTCTCTGGCCGCTCACATCTAGCTATGTTTCTGGGCAGCTCTGGTACTTGCATTGGATCCACACTCAGACTACCTGTCTTGGCAGACACTACGTTCATCATGAGGTCATAGATGTAGTCATACTTCCTACCATCAAATATAGGCTTTGCTATCCACTCCTGCTTGGCCTTGGGATACACTATTCTGTATCTCTTTTCACCAACTGGCCCTGAGCGACTAGAGGGGCATCTAATCACTGAATGCTCCCTATTTTGATTTGCATTGTGGTCCAAGACCGCTAACATTGTTCTTGCTTTCATGCCTCCATAGCTAAAGTGTTCTAACTTTGGACAGTAACGACACAGCAATGCATGGAATACCTCCAGATTGCCAGTATGACAGAACTTTGTCGTCTGCTGCAGATCTTTTATAAACAGTGTGTTACTTACTATCTTGTGCAGTGCACTGTGGCACTCCCCTCCTTCCTCTAACCATTTCTTATCAGTCCCACGAGGGACTGGTACTTCATGTGGACATTTCACATATTTGGTTGCACCCCCCCAGCTGTGTTGGTCAGTCACATGATATGACAGGGACAACCACTTCTCCATAAGTAATACTGGATCACCCTCACATGTTGCTGTACACCACCACAAGTGATTACAAATACTGCGGCACCATGGCAGTAAATCCTCTTGTCCTTTATGTTTGGCAGCCAGCATAATTTTTTTTCGAATGCTTTTGCACATGTGCCAAATGTCAAACTGATGATCTATGTCAGTGAATTGAGTACGCATTAGTAATGCTATACCCCGATGCCTATATGTTGCTACTACTCCGATACTCACACCCTTACTAAGTAAATTTCTCATGCACCTCTCAAAACCTATCTTCTCAAGTCCCACTGATGCCACCCCTTCACAGACCTGCTCCACAGCAAAATCCAGTATGTATCCTGTGTCTAAATCCATCATACTGTAGGTAGAGTACTTAGCGGAAAATCCTGGACTGTCACAGCGTCCGTCACCACCTAACCTTATCAGTCTCCCTTCAGCGTCCTTCAACAGCTCCTTCTGCTGCTTGTGCCAATGGAATTGCACAACTGGGAAAAGATATTGGCTCTGTATGTCGTAGTATGTCATCTTTCCTATGAATTCTACACCTAGGTAGGCACAAAACCTTGATATGTGTGCGTAAGTAGTACCGCTAAACAGTACTGCGGCAGCACTCATTAGGTTGCCTGCTGGCATTCGACCAAGCAGCGGTTGGCTTTCCCAGCTTAGAATTTCATGTCCATTGAAGCAGGACACTTTAACACAAACAAAAGTTCCAAGTATGGTCTTCTTCTCAATTTCACAAGCTGCTGCCCTGCACACTGGACATATAAGTTTCATCAACAAGTTATCGAGGCATGCCTCGAAAACAATGAATTTTTTTTGTCCAACAATGTCTTCCTCCACTGACAATTCCTGGAATGAATCATCCACCTCAGACTGAGACATGCTTATAGAGGATTCTCCCCAGTCTGGGTCTTCCAGATTCTCATTACCCATATTTGATGTACTTACTTCAGACATACAGTCCTCACTACTGTTGTCACTACACATGCTGCCCTCATTTTCTTCTTGGACCTGCACTACTTCAGTGCAAGACTGTACCACTGAATGATGGTTACTCACACTCTCTACATTAGTATGACATACGTCCTCTTCTGTGCTTGGCTTAAAAGCATTTCTCTTCTGTATGCATTTTGACACCTTACTGTAATTGTGATCTACAAATGTTTGCATGACTATTTCTGGAAATTGAACAGCAACATTATGGCTTTGGATCAACTTAACTTCTGATGTGTTACTACTACTTTCTGGCATATTTGCCTGTATTCCTATCCTTACTGCAGTCAGCATATTTTGGGTTTGACAGGACTTATTCTTCAACTTACCTGTTTTTCTCAATCCACTAATCATTACCTCACTGTTGTCCACAATGACCTCTGAGCAGACTGTTCCAAGTTCCATCTCCACCTGTTTAGAATACAAAGTATAGGCATCCTTAGCACTGTATCTCAGAACTGATTGTCATACATTACAATTAGCAAACACAATAAGGCTGAGTACATAAAAGGCCTTGTAGCATTTTCATGGCTAAAAAGCAACATTTTCACTGCCACAGGTCAGTGTAGGTATGTCGTAATGAATCATGACAATCATGTTATGAACTGATGTGCTGTGACTATAACTTGAGGGGCATTCATGCTTGTAATGCTTGTGCTGTGGTGGCCATTTACAATAACATCACAAACAGTAAGCCTTATAATAGATGTCCGGAGTCACAGTCTTTCTAACTTGGTCATTTCGACACCTGCACTTCTGGTTGCATATCACACCTGATTTACAATTTCTAAGCCGAAATACACAACAACCACAACTTAAGCTTCCATTCAGTTGTCTGCCATGTCCTCAGACTGACATTGTGACCTACCAGCCCAACAATTTCAAGAGAAATGCACCTCTGAAATTGCTACTGTAAATATATTGGACACATGCAGCTATGCTACACTCGTCCGTGTCATATCCCTTCATTATTTTTGCATACTGTCTGCTCTCTTTTGTGGGACAAGCTGACCATGGACAATGTGCTACAATGATGGGACCAGGTGCCAAGGGATGTAAATAAAAAGTCCACTACAAAACCCGAAAGAGAATCGGGTGATTACTGATTCACAACCCAAAGGAATCGCTGCACACTGATATCATCTGCTATTTCTCAAATGTACTAATTGGTACATATCACTTACATAAGTAGGATGTATGCCTGACTCCATGTAAACCCTGCGATTCCGCTCAGTAACGTCCATCTGCATTCCCTCACAGCGATCATGCTCCAATACTGATGCAGGCTGCTGTTAAGCCAAATGGAGAACAATTAAGATTTAGACATTGATGTATGCATGGCTATCCTTTTATGTATAGACACCCTTTAGGTTTGTAGAATGTGTCAGTGCCATGTCTTTATGTACCCTCGTCTACCAAAGTGGGCCATACTCAACATTTTTACCAAAGTACTGTGAATTGGTAACCAGGATTGTACAACTTCCCCTTTCTAACAGACATTACTTCAGCATGAGCTCTTCACACCAAAAGAGTCTTACACACCCTCCTCTTTCAGTCATCTCTACATGCAAAATTCCATTACAGGAAAGTGTAAATGACAAGACTCTTATCACCTTCACTTTTGGTTCATCAGAACATCCATCCTGTAAATGCACATTTTATTTTGATTTAACTACTCATACTTCCAAGCCTGTGTAGAGTCTAACGGATACTCACAGAGATGTACAACTGTTAGTCAACTGGACCCTAGTCAGTCACATATCTATTTTCCAATTATCTACTAATGAAATTTCTCGCTATCATTGCAGTACAAATGTGATAATGCATTGCACATCATGCCTTACTTATAAACTATTCTTCCAAAATTTAAAACTGGACTGCATAGCCTAATTTCAAGTGTACTTTTGCCAGATGCAACTCATTTGATTTACCTGCATATTACTGCTTCCGGCTGTATCTTCCAAATGCTCTTGTATGGGCTGTGGTTCTGACAGCAGGTCCTCCACAAGCTGCAAAATACAGGAGAACAACTTCATATACTACACTTTAACCTTTAATTGACACAGTGATCTTGATGCACTTGCAAGTGCATCTACAACAGTAACATTTCTGCACACCTTTTAGGTCGCAAATACAAGTACAACAGTAATATCTGTGCACACCGCTGATGTAGTACAAATACAATAAAATACTTAAGAAACAAATCTATATCTCCACCTGACGTTAGACTACAGATAATGTGATATTTCACATTAACTTCAATAAGTAACTAAAAAGCGACATCATCCTTAGAGTGACTGTATACAAGCCCGGTATTGATAATGGTCTTTAAGCTTGCTTGCTCAATACTGGTCGTTGGACAGTAGTGTCCAGACATCTTTTAATAGTAGTTGTTACTGTAAAAGCAGACATACCTTTCTTCGCATATTCCGATCAATACGTTGCACCGAAGTATTCCGAATGTGTTTTTGGGCAAAGTCAAACATCGTTGGTAGTGCATTGGCCTTCAATATACGACGAAGTCGACGTGGTTTCATGGAATCTGGCATCAATTCATAGCGGAAATCTAACTCAAACATGTCTTCCATAAAGTGAGGAGAACACAGGTAATGCTTTAGGGGGTTGCTGATTATCTCGGCCTTAACAAATTTGCGAATGTCACCAACATCTGTTCCACATCGACGGACCCACACTGTGCATAGTTGTGCATTCCGCGGAAATCGGTGGAAGGACATCCCTTCGGGCATGCGCCCTCTTCTGGTCTGGCAGCCATAAGCCGAACACTGCGGCATTCTAATCCTTGTGGAGAATACCGATTAACCTAATAAAAACAATAAAAATTATTTATAAATCCATGCAGTTATCGAATGAAAAGTTACACACCAATGTACTGTAATACACTACATATTGGCTGCATCAAATAACTTTAAACAAAATATATTTCAGTGCTGCAATGCAATATATGGCTATCTGTAAATAGAAATATAAACTGATTGTTAGATGAGCTCATTTATACAAAAAAAGTTTAATGCCCCTGACTACACCCTCACAGAAACGTAAGATGTATTATGAATGCATAACAGTTTGGTGGAATACACCCGGCCATGTATTCGCCTCAAGGTCTACTTAAATTTTACAAACCACAACTGCTTTTGTGGTGGTCGGTATGGGTGTGTGTGTGTACCCGACCACTTCTTATCAATCGCTCTTGAACAGTCGCCCTTTGAAGCCATAGCTTTCAGTTAACTACCTTCAGTAATCCGGCCTTAGTAATACAGATGGACTAAGCCTATTTTAGCGATTTGGTCATAATCGCAGAGTAAATCAGTGCCTTGGCAATTTTAAAGTGGCCTGCATATAAAGTACCATCATTTCTAGCAGCCTGAATGACCATTACAACACACTCACACACCCTGAATTGTTAATATGTTGTACTACACATTGTGTCTACGATATTTCACACCAATGAGCTGTCACCCATGATTGGCTTGTGTGTGCATTCACATATTACAGCAAGGACAAAATCACACTAGGCGATGACAATCGTACTTCGCAACCTCCCATAACCCCTTTTGTCAATCGGCGAAAAATACTCAGCAGTGCAGTGTCAAGGCATCATACAATGCCAGTACACATGTAACAATGATATTACAGTTGTCATGACTTGTGCCTGACTTCAGAAACATATTGAAAATGTTCAATTTACTTCACAGATGTACATCACAGTACACAAAACCGTAAAATGGGTCTGGATTATGTCTATAGTGAACGTGTCATGTCCAATGCGACATTATGGACACGGACACATTTCCTCATCAGTAGTCAACTTCATTGACTCAATACAGCAGTGTACTTAGGTAGGCATCAGCTATACATGTCCACGGTCTCAACTATTACCAGTATCGTCATGAGCCATAGCCATGGTCTGATAAGGCAGTAATACCCATATCTACGTTGGTGACATGATGTATGGCAGGACCATAATTGGCTCTATTGCGTACCCTGCCATCAAGCAGACCACACATTACCTACAATGCACAACTTGCATGCAATACACCCAAAGTCAATATTTGCAAATAAACATGACTAATCCATCTTTACCTTTCCAGTACATCAGTTATTCACACAGTCTGCTTCAAATAATTGTAAGTCAAAACAATTTACAAATAATTAGAACTTTTATTGCCATCGACAAGCACAGGACATTTTACACTTTCATACATCCTTAGAGCAGAGAAACATAATGTTCCGGGGTCCATTATAGACACTGAATAGTCATTCAACTTCCATTACACCAATGTGTGCTCGTTACTCCGGGTATACCCAAAACCCATCAAAAGGCAGGAAACCAACATATTCGTTGTCGTCTTCAGGGAATTTTTGTCGTATACGTGACACTACACATGCTGGAATTACAACTCTGTTCCCACGTCCGAGTCTTCGATTTTCAAAAATCCATAGCACATAAGCCCGGTATGCCACCACATGGTACAACCTGTCAAATCACAACACCTATTATAGCAACTTACACCTCATCATGAATTCATCACAAGTATCAAAAAAACATTCTGTTCACATTTCTAGTTAAGACTATGGAACAAACTGAGGCATAGCAAAACCAAAGAACACGAAAGCGAGGACCGCCCGACTCAGTCAACAGAATAAGCCCAACGCTCCAATAATGGAAGAGTGTGTCCACGAGCAGGGCTCAAATAAAACGTTTTTGTTTAGTAACAATCCAAGAGTCTAACGATCAAAACCATAAAATGGCAAGGCTGAAACGAAACTTCTTTTATTGATAAAAACAAACAGTAAAATCCAAGCGCTTTCGCCTGAGTAGTCTCAGGCTTTTTCAAGGTAAATTGAATATGTGGCCTTGCTGCTTTTATATTCAGTCTAATGGGCCAAATACATTAATTGATGACAATCATTCAATTCTAAATTTTTAAAGTGCAACAGTACTTTGAAAAAACTGTCTCATATTTAGAGTTGAAAATATTCATAAGTACAAACATTCCTACGTATTCATTTAAAATGTAATCAGTTTGCGTCAATAAAGTCAAAGGTTTGTACATGCTGTTACTAGGCATAATTAAAATCAAAGGAAATATTATAGTTGTTTAAAGATGAGTGCACAAATTAATTAGATTACAAATGTTTAAAGGGTAAATACACTAATTTAACCCATTATTCAGAAAAACATGTAACACCACTTTAGTATTGCTTGTTACTTCACTTGATCAGCAAGTATACACAATAAAAAGAATAAAAAGAATAAAAAATGCAAGAAAATTGATGAAGTGGTTTATCCTTTAAAAATATATATAAATAAATATTGTGGGTATTTAGCTCTAGCAGACAAAAAAGGTGTTTATTATAGTCTACACTAATACAATAGCGTAAAAATTAAGTAAATAAATTGTATGTGTGTAAAAAAATAGGTAGATTATAATTGCTGATCAAGTGAAGTAACAAGCAATACTAAAGTGGTGTTACATGTTTTTCTGAATAATGGGTTAAATTAGTGTATTTATCCTTTAAACATTTGTAATCTAATTAATTTGTGCACTCATCTTTAAACAACTATAATATTTCCTTTGATTTTAATTATGCCTAGTAACAGCATGTACAAACCTTTGACTTTATTGACACAAATTGATTACATTTTAAATGAATACGTAGGAATGTTTGTACTTATGAATATTTTCAACTCTAAATATGAGACAGTTTTTTCAAAGTACTGTTGCACTTTAAAAATTTAGAATTGAATGATTGTCATCAATTAATGTATTTGGCCCATTAGACTGAATATAAAAGCAGCAAGGCCACATATTCAATTTACCTTGAAAAAGCCTGAGACTACTCAGGCGAAAGCGCTTGGATTTTACTGTTTGTTTTTATCAATAAAAGAAGTTTCGTTTCAGCCTTGCCATTTTATGGTTTTGATCGTTAGACTCTTGGATTGTTACTAAACAAAAACGTTTTATTTGAGCCCTGCTCGTGGACACACTCTTCCATTATTGGAGCGTTGGGCTTATTCTGTTGACTGAGTCGGGCGGTCCTCGCTTTCGTGTTCTTTAGTTAAGACTATGACTTGTTTGTGTGGGCTACCTGCAACAAACAATTGGCCAACATACAACTCTTCACTTATCACCGGAATCTAAACAACGGATAATATTTTCCAATCTGACCCTAATACGTAAACGTTTGACTGCAGCATCAGTTTTACACCTTTCTGCACTAAGTTACCAATGTATTACCACAACCTAGTCATTTACCTATAATAGCTGGAAAGGAAGTCACCATGCTTTTCTCTGGCTATGAAAGTTAACCTGACATAATTGGTGTTGTTCTAAAAAGTAATGTTCATACAGTGCAAGGTAAGAAATAGCACCACGTAAATAGCACCGGTGAGTATTTATGTGCTGTAACAACCATCTTTCGAATCAGACACTTTTCCATTACCTATTGGTCCACTGTATGCTGCGTGATCGCCTTGTAATGTAGTGCATTGACCGCAGAATCAATTCCAGTACAAGTGGCGTTAGGCACGCCATTTCAAAGTCTGTGTGATCAGTGATGCACACTGGCTGAACAGCGAGTTCAAGCTGAGCAATTTTAGCACGTGCACGATGGGACGATACACAGCAGTAGCATTCCTGTGGGGTATTCATTAAAACACACTTTTCCCACGTGCACCAAGTCATGCTCTCGGTGTTCTCTTCATGTTCTTCTACATCACTGCTTCCATTGCTATCTCGGCGTCGTTTTGGTCTTCTTTCTCCTGGTGCATATTCGGGTTCAAAACTGAAAGGAACTGGACCATGCATATTCATCCCGAACATCACGCCAAATTATTCTGTGAAGTGCAAAAAGCAACACATTGTCCATTGAAACATGACATCAATCCAGTTGCAGAGCAGAGATGCATGGCATTTCCCAATTTCAGTCACTGCGGAAGCATTCCACATTTTAAGCATGAACAGGGATACATGACGTGTAAGCTGATGAAACGTGTGACTACAGTTTCACGTACTCTGCAAGTTTCACCATAGACAAGTAGACTTCATCTACAGTGTGAATTCTGAATTTTTCCTATACATGTACTGACTGCACAGCACAATACAAAAATAGTTACAGTATCACTTTAACTTTGAAACACAATTACCACTCAGAAGATGAAGCACAATTACCACTCAGAAGCTGATGATGACACAGTCATATCCTTGTACTGCTGCTATAATCAATTTATTAGGTTTGACAAAAATGTAACTTCATGGAGTCTATGATGGACTGGCAGAGACAGTGAATGGGTATAGGTTTGGAAACCATGCTTTTTCGGAACAGAGTAGGTGATGGTAAGCGTCAAAACTTTATGTACGGCTGAGTTGGCAGCAAGGGTGGAAATGCATGCAGTGATGTCGTATGCCAGTTTAACAAGTTATGTACATGCCAAACACAAGAAAACACAATTAAAAAAAATGAAGCAAATTGTCACTCAACCGTGCATCAGGACATTTACCTGTACTCTGACATTCCCCTATAGTTAACCAAAGCAACCATTATAGGTATTCACGGCATTGCTTTACTGTCAATCAGAGTTAATAACATTGTAACTAGTACTGTTTGTCCAAGAACAACATATACCGCCATCTAACCCATTTGGTTAGCAACATTCAGGGTTGCTCGATAGATTTCGTAGTCAACTGAATGCCGCAAGATACTACTGGAAAGGCCCATGCAGAAACTCTGTTGTCTGGATGCATTGATTCCAGTGTTCTATTTCCCTAACAGAAGCGATGATCAGCGAGTACTGCCTGTAAACATATGGGATGTGTAGTCCACCAGTTACCATGACGCATATTCAAATTGATAGAAATAGTAGGTGTGCTATCCACAACCGTCGTGGTATACAAAAAACAGAGGCTAATTTTGTCATATACAAATGATTTCTGCTCTTGTGACAGCTAAACACTCACTTGGTCACTAAATGATCAACACATGCCATGCCGTACTAAGTTATTAGTAGGGTTAATGCAGTACATATTGATCTTCACCCCTCAACTGGCAACAGAGCTTTCCATGCCCCCACCACATTATCCATGACAAATGAGACAGACCCAAGAGTACATTAATTGTTTTTATTTATTTTACATGTGTTATCAAGCCTGTGGCTATGTCATATTGCTGTGTACTGACCTATGGACCGATTACTTGTGTCACTACAGACAAACACTTAAATTAACCAGTCAAACAACTTTTTCTTGCATGCATGTTCAGCACATTTATTTACATGCCAGGACATTATTTACAACTGAGCACCGTAGTTTTTGCAAATATTACAGACTCTCTCAAATGACATATAAATATATCTAGTCCACTGTCACCTGAGATGAACATGGTCAAACCGGTATAACTCTGGCCACCGAGCATTAATAGCGGTATGGTGAATCACAGATCCTTTGCACAGCTCCATCTGTCCCCACATGAAGCCATTGTGCAGTCTTCTGATTTTATCAATGGCCTTAATGCTACGTGCACCCTTCCAAACCATCCTTTGTATGATGTCTGACCATACGATATGGAGATTAGGCCACCATGTAAGCAGTCTCCACAAAATTTTCTTAATTTCCACTTTCAGATCCACAAGGGGGCATGTGGTCAGGTCATTTCCTCCCAGATGCAGTACTAGGATATCTGGTTTTTCACCTCTGGCGTTTTTCTCACGCAGGCAGCATAGCAGACCATCCCACTGCAAGCCTCTTTTCCCGACCCATGACACCTGCATTTCGGACTCACTTTGCCACAAATTGTTGGCTCCTATTTCTAAAGCTCTTCTTGCTGACCAGTGCACGTAGGAATGGTCACATATCCACACCTGGATAGGTCTCTGAGGGACACCTAAACCAACACAGATCATGGTGTTATCAACCCACTACTGTGACCGATACAGTATGAACATTCAAATAGAGAAAACAGCTCAACTCAATACAATACGGACCTTCCATCTGCATGCCTTGCTGCACTGTGCATGCATCAGTACAACACTGACCTTCCATCTGCATGCCTTGCTGCACTGTGCATGTATCTGGTTCCATCACACCTTCCATCTGCATGCCTTGCTGCACTGTGCATGTATCTGGTTCCATCACACCTTCAATCTGCATGCCTTGCTGCACTGTGCATGCATCTGGTTCCATCACACCTTCCATCTGCATGCCTTGCTGCACTGTGCATGTATCTGGTTCCATCACACCTTCCATCTGCATGCCTTGCTGCACTGTGCATGTATCTGGTTCCATCACACCTTCCATCTGCATGCCTTGCTGCACTGTGCATGTATCTGGTTCCATCACACCTTCCATCTGCATGCCTTGCTGCACTGTGCATGCATCTGGTTCCATCACACCTTCCATCTGCACGCCTTGCTGCACTGTGCATGTATCTGGTTCCATCACACCTTCCATCTGCACGCCTTGCTGCACTGTGCATGTATCTGGTTCCATCACACCTTCCATCTGCACGCCTTGCTGCACTGTGCATGTATCTGGTTCCATCACACCTTCCATCTGCACGCCTTGCTGCACTGTGCATGTATCTGGTTCCATCACACCTTCCATCTGCACGCCTTGCTGCACTGTGCATGTATCTGGTTCCATCACACCTTCCATCTGCATGCCTTGCTGCACTGTGCATGTATCTGGTTCCATCACACCTTCCATCTGCATGCCTTGCTGCACTGTGCATGTATCTGGTTCCATCACACCTTCCATCTGCATGCCTTGCTGCACTGTGCATGTATCTGGTTCCATCACACCTTCCATCTGCATGCCTTGCTGCACTGTGCATGTATCTGGTTCCATCACAGTACCCACACTGAAAGAATTGAAAGTAATACTGTTACCAAGCGTTCTTCGTTTATGTCCCTGACAAATGATGTCAGTCTTACAGTGGCACACCACTTTCTCAGCACAAAAACACAGTCTCTTAATTTACAGTTAATACCGGCTACCTTCCTACACATGAAAATCATTACCTGTTGGCAGCCAGGGTTGAAAGGGAATATTAGAAACCCACAAACCAGCAGCAGGCAAAGTCTGTAGTTATACACTGCCCACAGTAGTAAGAATCTGGCTATGTGTCCAAAAAAATATTATCAACAGTAGATGGGTCATGGCCAGGTGTCAAAAGCATGTGTACGCTACAGGCAAAACACTATGTAGGCTCACAAATTCACTCAATCATATATGATTCCATATGTATGCAGTCACCTTTTTACAACTCATCCCTTATCATGCCTGCCTACTGCATAGTTCAAGAAGGTGACATGTTGTCCAAGTAAAATGACATATGTCACATCAGCATGCACATTAACACATGCGGGTATGTGTTTCCGATGATGTGTACCCACATACTATGTGGGGGCCATGTAATTCAGGACATACACACGTTTGTGCTGCTACAATAGGAAATATTGTTTTGACATATTTTTCAGTACAGGAGTTATCATAAAGAATTATGACCACCTGTAAATAAACAGACATCTTGTGAGCAACATGATGTGGTACTGGACCCTCAAAGACATATGCATGTGGTGGTGTAGCACGGAAGCAATTTTAGAGAGAGAGCACAAACTATTATGCGGACTGTATTTTTACAAACTCAATCTGACATTTTTATAGATTATTAATTTTTCGCAAACTACAGCAGTCATCAATCATGTAATACACCCCCCTTCCACCACAGGTTGGCGAAAGAATATGTACCAACAATCATAACCCCCAAAGTGACAATTGCTAAAGCTAATGACCAAATACACTATTTGAAACGTTTTACAGGGGGCAAGTCCGCAACGCACTACTAAGTGGGGGGCCATCACAGCCCATCAATTAATATGTACCATATCCATCATTGTAGCAAGTGGAATGTACAAGTCCTAAGCACACATCTAGAATATTGGGATACAACCAAAAACACCGTCACACTCGGGAGAGGCAACTTCCCCTCATCTACCAATACCCGTAAATGTTGAGCAAGTGAATTCCTAAATTCGAATGTCCTGGAAATAATCTTTGCTACACCAACTACAGGTAGCAACATTGTCGCAGGTTCATTATCAACAGGGGCGAGCCTTGCTGTACAGGAATACTCAATTCTTGCCTGGTCTAATTTGACCACACACCCTTGAACCTATGAACCTATCAACCGTATACATCTTGCTTCTTTTTCAACTCACTTATTCTTCACTATTACTATTGCGCTATATAGGCCTTTCCACAAACATTGTACATACATACACACACTGACATACACACACATACATACACATTTATTACAGTAAGCACTTTGTAAATGCACACATACTGATATACACACAAGTATGGGATACGTACATAAATGCCCATTAGTCAGCATACCCAAACAGAGGCAGTTAGAAAAAAATTTCAAACATATTTCTTGACAGGCATATCTTGTAACATATTACATATGGTACTTGTGCTACAAGTACCATATATGTAAATATGTGTAGCTGTCTCTCTCTGGTTCTATTTCTCTCTGTCTAAATGTGGGTGGCGGTGCTCGGATAGAATAAAAAAAACATTTAGATGCTTTGAAGTTTAAACCTGTCCTTAAATTTTTGGGCACATTCAACCCTTTTTAAAGGGAAGACACAACTATCCCCACCACATGAATCATAAAGGATCGGGTACCACTAAGCCATTTAGGAAGGTGAGAGAGGTCTATCATGACTAAATAGTCACCTTTAGACAGACAACAAAAGATCCAAGATTACTCAAAATCGGACTGAATAGCAGAGAGAGACAATTATGAAGCCAAGCTGCCTCACAAAGGTTTGAATACCAGGATGTCAGTTAGGAGGGTGAGAGAATTCTTTCATGTGTAAATACTCTACTGGAGACAGAACACTGTAAATAAAGGAGGAACATTTTGCTATTGTTCACTTCAGACCACTCAACACAGTAGGGGTTAAAGGAGAGCTAACACCTATGGAAAATCTTGCATTTGCATCTCAGTTAAATGATAATATATAGAAAATGCTTGATAAGCTGCTTAATGGGTTTTGAAAAGTGCTTCACAGCAGGAAATTACAGCAAAGTCAATAGGATGCCTATGTGTCTGTAGACAGTGGCCTAGCAGGTGTCCATCACTGAAGCTTGAGACTAAATGGCATTTAAAATTCTTTAAATAATGATATGCATGAGAAAAGGTAAATCCCAGTAACAGCAGGGGTTGAAGGAGAGGTAATACCTCAGGAGAATCATTGAAATGCAGCTTAGGGATAAATGGTAATGTGTAGTAAATGCTTTCTAAATAGAAAAAATGCTTTTTGAATAGTATTTCACAGCAAGTCCAAAAGATGCGTGTGTCTGCAGGCTGTGACTCCTTTTATTACTCAAACCCTGCTGCAATACACCTAGCAAGCCACCTCCTACCTTTCTCATTCTATCTGCAGACAGCATCGCCTTCCCCATATCTGTACTTATAAAGAGATCCTTGCAGGAATTATATGTCTTTTCCATGGGGCGTTTTGCCTTCAACATCACCCTAAACACAGGTGGAACTAATATTGACACCACAAACTCAGGGCCTATTGTCATCCTTACACCCCCGCCTCATAATGTACTGTAAAACGTAAAAATCAGCAATAAGTACAGCCTATTGCAACCTCTATTATAGGTATTTAACATGAATGTTGCAACAGGCTATATCCCTGAGGGCTGGAGAACAGCCAGCATGATGCCCATACAGAAGGATGGGGTCCAAACACGAACCACAGATATTACAGACCCATCAGTCTAAGCAGCCTTGCTTATAAAGCCATGGAATGTCTCATATCGGACATCACAAATCTACACTATGATAATCAATTAACATGAGCCACAACAATTTGGTTACATTACCGGTAGGTTTTTCCTTCTTAGTCCTATATCTTCCTTGGTGAAAGCTTGAATACAACTGCTCAGATGGCTTAACTCATGCCAGACGAAGTAATTCAATTGACAACATACTTCAAACAAGTTGGATCAAAAACCCAGCTATCTGCAGGCTTTGGGGTTCATGGCAACTTGCATTCTACTAATTCCATATGCGAGTCTGCATCTGAGGAAACTTCAATGGTACATAAAAAACTTATGGAGTCAACATTGTCACAGCCTGGAAACAATGATTCCGTTCATTCCCTGCTTGAAACAAGAGTTCCATTGGTGGGCAGACACATGTCAGCAAAACAAGGGACTGTCATTCATTCTACCCCATGCCACCCTAACATAAGACGCATCAGACTATGCTTGGGGGGGCCCATCTGGCCGTGAGATGCATTCAGGACAAATGGAGCACAAACCAATTGCATCTACATATTAACCTAGAAACAAATGATAGCTGTACAGAATGCTCTGCCAGCCTTCAAGGACTTCCTTCATCCAGGACAACTACTGATAAAGACAGAAAAGAATACCATTATGTGGTACATAAGCAAGCAGGGGGCAACCACACCTGCCCCCTTTGCAGACCAGCCATGGTCTTGTGGAACACAACCTTTACTTAACAACTACATGTTCACGATCAATTCCTCCCAAGAAAGCCAAAAACTCTGGCAGACAACCAAAGCAGACATCTTATGGACACGCACATATGGAAACTGGAACCCAAAGTCTTCATCACGTTAACACAAAAATGGTGAAGCCCAGACATACATCTATTTTACTGTCCCCAAAACTATCATTTGGAAAAATTCTGCACAAGAAATGATCACAAAAAAGCATGGAAAGTGGATGCTCTATCCTTCAGCTGGAATAAACAGTGTATGCCTTTATCCCTCTGCCTCTACTCTCCATGGTCTTACTATAAGTCAGACAGGAAAAAACATTTTTTCCCCACTAGCCAAAATAATGGTGAAATGCATACACAAGCAACTAATGCAATACCATAGAATAACTCACCATCCAACCCCCAGCATGGTTTCAGACCATACCACAGCACCACCTCAGCCCTCCTTTCCTTCTGCCATAAACCAAAACCGGACTGACAATAGGTAACCTCCGGCCTCTTTCTAGACCTATCAAAAGCCTTTTGACATGGTCAACCACAAACTTGTCATTCTTTCACAAAAATCTCTTTCTCTCGACAAGCCTGCTATGCAGTGGTTCCAGTCCTAACTGACTGGTAGGGAAAACTCTCCAGCCAGCTAATTCTCAAACTTGGTGTCCCGCAATGGTCCGTACTAGATCCACTACTCTTCTCTATTTTTTGCTGCAACCTTCACACTGCTATACCTAAATGTGCCTAAAGTCAATATGCAGATAATTCCAGTCTGATATGCTCAAACACCTCCCCAACCGAACTGCAAACCTCAACCCAAAATACATTTACCAGTACCGAGAACTGGGTCACCAACCAACGCCTACTTCTGAACCCCAATAAAACAAAACTTCTACCCCAGTAGTAGATCTACCACAGTTTCATTCTCTGTCTCATCTAACAATGGTACCACTATTTCCATAGATCATCACACCAAACTGCTAGGGGGTTATTGCAGAAAATATCAAATTGGACCTACAGGTCAACAAAACCATACTGCCCATCAATAAGAAGCTCGGCTCACTGCATAGAAACAATACATTTTTGTGGCTACAACTGCACAGCTTTATTCTATTCAGTCAACTCTTAATTGTACACAAAAATGTGTACCACATTGAGGATACCCCCTCTCTTCAAAATATTATTACGCCATATAACAACCTGAGATGCCTACGGGCAGCCAATAAACTATTGGAGCAAACACACAAAGCTAATAACTCTGCTGGTGAATCCGTTTGCCAACTTCATTGGCAAAACCTGGAATTAGTTGCCAAAGTATATAAACCAACATTACTACAAAAGTCTCTAAACAAAACCTCAAACAGTATCTCAAAGTGAATTGGCTATGCCCATGTACCAACCCTGATTAAGTTATAAAATGAAAGCATATTCGGTAATTATCATAACTTGTAACTACGTCACCAAGCACTGCTTCCAATGTGATGTCTCTTACTTTACATTGTGCCTGTCCATGAGAATTGTGAGTCCCTATTAGGGAAGACTACTAAACCATAGAATATAATCACTGTGTTTTTATAATTGTTTGCTAAAATCTGTGTAATGTATGTTAGTTTGTCTATATGTAGCTTTTTTTCCTGGAAGACCCCAGGGTGTAGCTTCATTTATAAGGCTCCATCCTGGTCATGTTCAGTTTGTCTGCCACAAAAGTCTGCTCTGAAGGAATATAGGTAGTTTGTATGAATCGACTGAACTGTAGTAGCATTACTAATCTGCAATAAGATTATGACTACATGACTGTGGTGTTGTCCGTTATTCCCAACAGACAGCTTGTGTCCAGAAATGGTTTAGAGATTTGACAGCATTCAGGAATGCCATCATTTCCTTGATGTTTATCTCCTTTTATTTGTTCTGATGGTTGTACAAACCTTGAACTTTCACCCCTTTGGATACAGCTCCCCAGTGCCAAATGTGCTGCATCTGTGACTACAGACCAAGAAGGTATTGGACAACAGAAATGGAGACCCAGACTAAGGGATAGCTGATTTAGCCAACAGTGAATCTCCTTTGCAAAAAAACCTCCCTGGAAACTGAAAGGACTAAATTTAAGAACCACCACTGAATTTTTCTAATGCATAAACTAGTCACAAATCTTAAGAATGGTGAATGTCATAATTCTTAATATTTTGAAAAAGCAAGAAAACCATTGTACGAAAAAGAAGTCTTTCTTTTTAGCTTACATTTGGCGGGCTGTACATCTCTAGCTGTAATAAGGCGATCGCTTACAGTATATCGATCGGCTTATTACTGTGGAGTAAAAAAAAAAACTCCGGACTGAAGCAGTCAGTGGAAAAGAGTTCCACAACAATTCACGCTGTAATAAGGGCTGAGCGACCTAATGGTGATGTCACAGTGCGGGAGGATCAGCTGTAGAGGGAACTACTGTTTTGGATACGTCGAAGGTACGTCAGCAAGGTAGAGACCAATTACACCAGAAAGAATGCAATAGCAAAGAATGGGGGATGGGGTTTCCTGCCCTACGCTAGGGAAAGGCAGAAATGTACTAGTGACCAACTTATTCGTGTATTTTGTAATTGCTGATGGCTGGGATCAGTTTATAGGGAATAAAAAGACTTGTGGTTGAGTAAAATTGTGACTGAGCCCGGAGTGTTCCTTTAACGTTTTCAGTACGGTAGCATTCACCCCTTGTGGGAGTTGAACCAACAACCGTCTGCATCAAAAGTAAGTACACAACTTGGCATAGTGGTATTGCTGACTTAGCATAAGCAGCACTAAACTTCTCTTCACCTGCAGCTCTCAGCTCCTTGTAAAATCTACTCAATACTCAACTGCATCTCAACTTCGCAGCACAAGAAATCTGGAAAAAGCCAAATTTATTGGGGGGAAGGTCATAAGGCCAAAAACCAGGGAGCCATTAAACATTGCTTGTATAATCTAGGAAAGTTGCTAGAATAAAATGCTGTGTTACCACCACATATTTTACTGCCAAGGTCCCTGTGCAAAAGAGTCAGAGCAACATACCACTATGCCAAATCTCCTGCTTTGTGAAAGAAAAATGCTGTGTTACCACCATACATTTTACTGCCAAGGTCCCTGTGCAAAAGAGTCAGAGCAATATACCACTACGCCAAATCAGCTGCTTTGTGAAAGAGAGGAAGACTGAAACGTAATTGGCTATCATTTAATGAATTCAGTTCTCACCACAGCTGTCAACCTCTTAGCAAAAAACACCTGGACAAACCCAGTAATGAGGGAATACAGCCCTCA
This sequence comes from Protopterus annectens, assembly GCF_019279795.1. Lineage (NCBI taxonomy): Eukaryota > Metazoa > Chordata > Ceratodontiformes > Protopteridae > Protopterus > Protopterus annectens. Next base: position 120,436,972 of record NC_056746.1, on the reverse strand, counting down.
GACATATTCAGTGAATTCAGTTCTTGCCATAGTTGTCAACCTTAGCACAAAAAACTGGACAAAGCCAATAATGGTGTAATACAGTCCAAAAAATAAGGACAAATTTCAAATATTCATTTAAAAAGTTAGAAAACTGCTAGAAGAAAAGGTTGTGTTGCTATGTATTTTCTGAAGAATATGAAGTCTGAAATTCAAATGCCTGCCAATTTTACTTCTGACGGAATAAAAAGAATTTTCAGCAGAGGCCCAGGGAGAAATACTGCAGACACATGTCTTTGTAAAATGGGAGGACACTATAGCAAATCCACACAAACACAAGGATAAGATGCAGACTCCACACAGAAGGCACCCCAGCGAAGAATCAAACCAGAAAACCTATAGCTGTGAGGCAACAATGCTACCACTGCACCATCAGATATCTAAGGAATTAAACATTCAGAAACCTGAAGTCTGAAATTCAAATCCCTGTCAATTTTATTTAACATTTGTTAATCAGGAAAATCTGGCTTGGAATAAAAAAACAATTTTCAGCAGAGGACCAGGAAGAAATAATGCAGACATGTCTTTATAACATGGGAGGACACAAAAGCAAACTCACACAAACACAGAGAGAAGATGCAGACCCCACATAGAAGGCACCCCAGCCAAGAATCAAAGCCAAGAACCTGCAGCTGCAAAGCAACAATGCTACCAGTGCACCATCAAATATCAAGCATTACAATATTTAGAAAACACAGATATTATGAGGAACAGATCAGATCAAAAATGAGGCAAAAATCTGCAAATTTTTTACAAATGGTGGTGGGTAGGGAATTCAGGTCCTTAACACCGGCATACAAGGTACAGGGTTCAGTCCTGAGTATCTCTACCCACCACCATCTGTTCTCTGGTGCATTTTACACCCCCCCTCCTGAAGCCAGTGATGACCGACTTGCATGGAACCCACATAATCCAACAGAACCAATTGCTCTACATGACGCCCCCACAGCTAAATCTCCACGAGAGCTGAGAGAGCTCTCAGCTCACTCCTCATTGGATCTGACTGCAAAGGAAGCTCCTCTGTTCTGTGTGGTCGTTGACCACACAGATTTCTGGTTATCCTACAGCAGAGGTTGCTGGGTACCTGTTTTTCTGCATTTGGACTGCCGATAAAGACAGTCTGAATAGATTTTCTGTTTCACAGACTGTTTTTCTTTTTTTTTTTCTAGGTTGGAGGGCTGCAGAGTGGTGCAGTTACATTACTCTTGGTATGAAGCAGGTTTAGTTGATGTCACAGAGAAACTCATGTAAGAGACACTGTTTACCCCAACCTATCCATGTTTCTACCTCTGCTGCTCTCAGAATTTGCAAATAATCCTTAGGTATGTCATGTACAAACTGTCCATCTCACCAGTGTTGATAGATGATCTGGAGGAGAATGCTGAAAAGAAATAGCCATACAGACCCTGCATTACCCATTCTGTCTCTGCTCCTAGCCAGAAAAAGCATTGAAGCCCTGATACTATAACGGGTGAAGTTCCATGCCCCTGCATCTCCTTTTTCCTGTCTCACGACATCTGATGCTCCCAACATCCTAAGCACACTATAAGGCATATCACTGCTTTCAGTAACCCACCCATCCTAACTTCGAAGTGACTGATGCACATTCTCCAGCTAGACATATGCGGAGTACCCTAACTCCATGTATCCAAGTTCTGATCAGAATGTTCAGTTTCCCTGCTCAAACTCTCTTAGCAGCATTAAGAAATTCTCACTTGCCCTTCAGTTCTGTCTGCTCTGTTTAACAGTTATTGGCCCTAGCTAACCCTTTGCTCTCCCTTCCTATTAGCATTTGGCATTATTTCTCATCCAAATCGGTGATTGGTATATTTTCCACACTCTGCAGCCTTTCAGAGCAACTATCCTAAATTTTCTTTTTGTTTGTCCATAGTTAGATTATCAGGCTTCACATCAGCCTATCCCCTAGTATTTGAAGTCACTCTGTTATCATCTAACTCATCCTGGTTGAAGAAAACTCCATTGTACTAAACAGAAACAGTGCTTGTGTGTGTATTACAGTATATCTAGGGAGAATATCAGAATGTGCATCCCCTTACCCACTATCAGAGAGACTTTTAAGGCATGTCATAAATCTCCCTATACCTCTCAATAACACCCATGTAATTTGGGCTAAACAATGTTACTTATACAAATCAGACATGGAAAAAGCTTAGCACACTGTATTTTCTAAACTGTATATCTTCACAACTACCCATATGATTCTAACCAAATATGACGTACTACTTACCCAAACTCTTTGTATCACACACATTTAAAATATTATGGTTCTTTCATTTTAACTAGAGTCTTCTGGACATCTCACTGATTGACCATTCACCCATTCTTCCTGTGCAACACCACAGAGAAGGAACATAGGAACGACACCAGGCAAGCATTCGCAGGGACCATAAGGTACCTAACTATGTACACCTTAAAGGAGATACACTTAAAAGTTCTTTCCACCCTTTTCAAGCCTTTAATAGTGTTCATCTCCCAAACTGAGCAGAGCCATACATGATAGCCCTGAAGTACATTTGTTTCAACTTATCATCAAGATTACTCTTACAGGTAGCCTCGGTAGTATTTTCACCAGTAGTGGTTACTTATTCCATAGGTTGGAAAAACAATGAGCTGAGAAGTATCCTTTCATTGCATCTTGATTACTTGTTGCAGTAGATTTAGGTGCCCAGGCATTTGTAGAACCACTAATTTTACTGTGTCGAGTTGCCAGCCCGGCGGCCAACCTTCAAGGAAGACACTCCCACACACGTTCGCACCTACCTGCATGTTTATTTTTTTTGGATTCACTCGACCGCGGGGAAGACATGCAGTGTACATACATAAGCCATTCCGGCAGAGAATCGAATCGTCCGAAGATCTTTTTGCTATGAGGCGACAACGCTAACCGCTGCATCAGTACTCTCTCCTATGCGCAGCAAAATGTCTTCAAAGGAGTCGGTCTTGCCGAAACAATTAATTTAATGCAAGGTTTACTATTTGTAATACCCATATTTCATCAAACCCATCATTAAATTGCAAGTCCTCTTTTTTTCACATTGTGTCCAACACATTCACAAATTAAAAGATGACTGCATCAAAAATCAAATCATAACACACCAACAAACCCTGTCTGTAACTTGTTTATATATTCTTCCTTGGGGACCCTCACCTAGTCTTTGAAGCCATGAGAAATCCCACCCCTCACAGAACAAATAGTTCCTTAAAAAAAAAAAACAACTAAAAGGAAACAAGTTTCGGCAAAAGATTAGCACGTGCTGGCAAGGTGCGAGACTCAGACCCCAACAATATCCCCTGTCCCCCGTTGGAGAGTTGTGTCCTACGAAAAAGTTAAAATAGCAAATATCCTAACGTTTATTTAGATCAAAAAATATTTCCCAAGTTTTATTTAATAGTTGCATAAAACGGTTATTTTTTTGTCTGAAACACCCAGATCTTGTACAAAATAGGCTACACAACTCAAACGCTACAATAAAAGTTTTTTATTTGGGAAAACTAAGATATTTACGTTACACTGGCTGTGGGTATGGTGCGTCCAACAACATCTCATCTTTCTACAAAAGATGTCTCACTTTGGGATTTTAAAAAGGTGACAACCCTATTTTATTAAGCATAATTGAACATCTTTTTCTCCAGAAGCCACCAATTTTAGGACAGAATAAGATGGAAATAGATAAAATTTTAATTAAAACCTCTACCACCCCACACTGAGCTTGTGTTACCCTTCTTGAGGTAGTTTCTGAACATAGAAAATCTTTCAGGCTCCTAAGCAAGGGTCTGTAAATAAATTGTTTAGTATTTACCCATTAACATAAATGCGGGTTTAGGGAAACATCCACTATATACAGCATCATTTTTCTTTAAATAATACATGTTTTACCAAGCATATGGACTCCGTTACTCTACTTTTCTGCACATCCAAGTTAAGAACATCCAGTTCAAAACAGAATACTGAAACATCACGGGTAAACTATTATAGGTTATGAACATATGGACTGGTACAATCTGCTATGCCCATAGAGCTTTAGTGCCCCTGTAAACCCAGGGATTCAGAATTTAGTTTTACCTGTTTTAAATACAGGAATCTTTGCAAAATTTTAAAGTGACAATATTTAAAGCTACAGACATTTTCCCTTAAAAAATGCATGACAGTTCGGGTTGTTTTATTCTACAACCCTTTAAACTCGCATCTGTAAGTCTTCCTTATTAGGGGACCTCTTCTACTGAATGAAGGTTAGAGAGTTGCTCAAATAAAGGAAAAAAATAAATGGGCGTGTAAATACAGACTGTTGCAATGGTAGTCATCAGAAAAGATGGTATCTTGGATGGAGCAAAGGCAAGTCAATCGGACGCACAAGTTTCGTTTTCTATTGTGCATACCCAGACCGCAAAGCAAAATATTTTAGTGGATAATTCACAGTAGACTAGCACGCATGCCTCTCAACTCTCCGTGATTCTGACTCAAATGTCTCTATTAATCTCTTAACACTGCTGCCTTTTGGAGGACACAAGAGAACATTAGAGAGTGTGGTACTCGTTCTCAACCTCTGAAATCCGATAACAGAGTTTACAACTACTTCATTATCTGTGAGTGCATCACCTTATTACAGCTAGAGATGAACAGCCCGGTGCTCTGCCGGCAGCTCCATGAGCGTTTAGCAAACAAACAAATGTAAGAAAAAAATAGTTTTTTTTTTTTGCTTTTTTCTTACATTTGGTTACTTGCTGAAGGCTCATCGAGCTGCCGGCAGAGACAAGGGCTATACATCTCTAGCTGTAATAAGCCGATCGCTTACAGTATGTAGATCGGCTTATTACTGTGGAGTTATTTTTTTTTTTAACTGCACAGTAATAAGCCGATCTACATACTGTAAGCGATCAGCTTATTACATTAGAAGTGTACAGCCCTCTGGTCTGCCTGCAGCTCCATGAGCCATGAGCAATTAAACTAATGTAAGAAAAAAAAGTTGTTTTTTTTTTAACCTACATTTGGCGGGCTGTACACTTCTAGCTTTAATAAGCCAATCGCTTACAGTATGTCAATCGGCTTATTACTGTGGAGTTATTTATTTTTTTAACTCCACAGTAATAAGCCGATCGACATACTGTAAGCGATCGGCTTATTACAGCTAGAAGTGTACAGCCCTCTGCTCTGCTTGCAGCTCCATGAGCCATCAGCAAGTAAACAAATGTAAGAAAAAAAAGAAATTTTTTTCTTACATTTGGTTACTTGCTGATGGCTCATGGAACCGCCGGCAGAGCAGAGGGCTCTACATCTCTAGCAGCAAATACTATAGAATGGTAATTTAAACATCGGCATGAAAAAGAAGAGACAAATAAATGGATGCTTTTGCAGGAGATGTTACTATGCATTCTTACCGAAAAATAGTTTTAGCTGAAGGAGAACGTTCCCAAGGGACTTGTATGCAAGTTTGGTTGTAGAAAAGACTATCCGATGCTGTTTTCTCTCTGGACTGAAGCAGTCGCTGGAATAGAGTTCCACAACAACTTAAACTGTGATTTATAATGACTGAAAAGGGCTGACCGAGATTATGGTGATGTTACAGTGTGGGAGGATCAGCTGGAGAGGGAACTACTGTTTTAACTATGTCGAAGGTACGTCAGCAAGGTAGAGACCAATTAGACCAGAAAGAATGCGATAGCAAAGAATGGGGGATGGGCTTTCCAGCCCTACGCTAGGGAAAGGCAGAAATGTACAAGTGACAAACTTCTTCGTGCTTTTTGTAATTGCTGATGGCTGGGATCAGTTTATAGGGAATGAAGAAGACTTGTGGTTGAGTAAAATTGTGACTGAGCCCGGAGTGTTCCTTTAAGCAGAAAATATTTCACACTGTACCACTTAAATAGGCAAGGACAGGAAATCAAAGAATGTGGCTACCCCCACACCTGTAATTACTAGCAAATAACAAAATTCAGCAAACACTGACTAACTTCCAGTTCAGCTAATATTCCTTCCACACAGTTAAAATCAATTTAAATACTGTATTTTTTTGAAAAAAAAAGAGCAGATAAAGGTACTTAAATTCTCTTATACGTCCAGTTGAATATAGCAATATAGTGTGAAAAAAGTACTGAGACACCAGGGTTGTAGTGCTTGGTGGGAGGCAACACATGGTGTATTGTAAATATGTGACATATTGTTAGGGCCTTCAGTTTGTTTCCACATGTAATTTCATACCACGGACAGGAAATGGACAATAAACAGCAGTAATACATAATACTTTTCTGTAAGGTGGAGAGCAGGTGGCTTGTGTGCCGGTTGGCAAAGTGTTTGTGCATGCAGGATAATCTTTCCCTGTTGGCGTGCAGCTAAGCAGTGCACAAACACAAGCCAGATTGCTAAAATATGACAGTACTGAGTCTATGAAACACACCTGTTGTTTAACTGACTCTGTGGCAGCAGGTGTAAATGCACTGACACATTTCTTTTTGAGTCCAAATCCAGGTATATGTAAGACTTTTACATACTTTTAAATAATCAGCAATAATGCAATGACATTAATTGTTTATAGTACATGTGCTGTGCGTTGGCATAGCGCAGCAGGGTTAATCGAGATTGCACAGAGATAACTGCAGCATTGTACCACTGCTCAATGTTGCTTGGCTTTACTGTGTGATGTGAAACTCAGTGCAAACATAGGCCAGAAAGTGAAGGGATCCATTGCTTTTTCTGCTACTTATGTGTGTTGTGTGTGATTCTATGTTTTGACCAGATTATAGGTGTTAAAACGGGGTGGATAGGAAAGTGGTGAAACAGGGATCAAGCAGGGGGAAAACAAACTGAAAGCAATACAGGAATGTGCAGGAGGGAGGTAGAAAGAACCATAGCTATCCATTTCTTCAACAGTAAAATCTGGTCATATATGCAGAATATTAGTTAAATTTGGACTGTCACCTCCAGAGAGAGAGGTGGCAACAACATAATCATGTTGTATAGCCAACTGGACTGAATCAAGTATGCCAAGAAGACATGTATGCAAACCAGAGAGCTATGTAGGGGACAGTTTGTTTTTTTTTGTGGGAGAGGTGTCCATTTTTTTTTAATTCAGTAAGAGAAGACTGCTGGGTAAGGGATGTAGGTATGTCTGGATCAGGTAAGTTGGGTAGGTAAGTAAGCAGATGCAAGTAAACAAGACAAGAGACAGGGATGGTGATGGACACAAAAGGGTGGGGGACACCATGATTGGGGTAAGGGAGGGGAAAAAGCAGGCTCATAGACATAAAGCTTAGAGACAGTGAGAATCGAGTCCTCACCCACTGGACTTTCATCATTGTCCCCTTACTCCACTGGCAGCTGGAATGCTTGATGTCTTCTCCTCCTACAGACCATGAGGGAGAGCAGGTCTTTCCATCCAGCTTTGGTGTATACCAATGGTGTGGTGCATGACCCTATGCACCATCCCTGGCATTTTATTTGTTTTTATTTATTTATTTAACATTTGTTAACCGGGAAAGTCCGACATGGAATGAAGCCAATTTTCAGCGGAGGCTCGGGGAGAAAGGCTCCAGATCTACCTGTAGGTGATGAAATCACCACCTCCACCACTGCTGTTGTAGAGTACCACTGCACCAGCTTCCAGGGCATTACTTCCTGAGGGCATAGGTAGTGCAAGGGCAGCAGAGGCAGTGCTGCCAGATTGGCTTCCAGACATGCTGGGCATCAGTGCTGGAGCCGGTGGTGCGGGGGGCAGGCTGATCCTCTGGGAATGGCCTACCTAGCTGTGCTCTGTAGCATTTAGTGATGTGGATGACATGGAGACTTTTTGATGATACATAATAGAAAATTAAAAAAGAGAGCAAAAGGTTGGGGTGAAAGAAAAAGAGATAAAATTAGTGCCATCATATATGACATACAATGCATTAACACCGTTATATTATCTGAAGTATTGCATTTAAGTATACATCCTAACAGATGCACACTATGCTACAAACTGCTTAAAGTAATCCTTCAAATGTGCATATATTGCACATAGGGGTGTTCCAGTTATACATATTTTGGTTTACAGCAGGGGATTTGTGCCACTGGTATAGAGTTTTTAATTTAATGTAAATATTATTGAAGAAATAGTACTGTATAGTTGGGAATTGTGGTATTTGAACCCACAATCTCTGTTTACAGTCTACTAGTGGACTCTTACAATTGGCTTGTGCTACAGACTAATGTATACATACTTGCTTTTACAGTTGGGATATGCATGCTCAGTTTGATACAACCATATAAAAGACCAAAAAAGCTATCTTTATCTTTTAAAGCTAGACTAACATTGTCTTCTGCTGCATACATACCACCTGCTTCCCTTAGTCTCTACAATTGAGCAACATGAGCCTGTCGATTAAAGTCATGTTCACTGGGAGCTGGGGAAGAACAGAAAAGAACAGAAGAGCATTATGCATACCAGTCTTGCCAATATTTAGCCTTCTAAGTCTTAGGTCAGTGAAATGATGCCTACGTTGCTCTCCATTGTGTGGGATACCAGTGGCACTGGATACAGCCTGGGCCAAACTATTCCACATCTCAGACTTGCACTGGAAGCCAGAATAGTGCCCCTGCAGAAGACTTTGGGTGGGGTGCTTTACCAGGAGTGCAATAAATATTCTGGACTCTTGGACACCCCAAGTTTGTGCCCTTAACTTGGCACCTTACTTTCTAACACCAGCCATGTCTACCAGCTGAGCTAGAGTAATGGAAACTGATGCCTTCCTGCCAATTCCAGTTATCATGTTTACTGATAGTTCCCAAATCTGACCAACTATGCCAACCGAGTTTGCACAATGTTAAATGGAGCTCAACAGTGCGAAACAGGGAGAAATTAAATAAGTGAAATTAGAATGTTAATCTGACACTTGACCTTAGTTTGAGGGGTGTCTACTGATGTAGCCTAGAAATATATATTGGAAATTGGAAGGTAACTGTTAGGTGAGTTAAATTTGCAGACATGCACTGGGGGCATAAATGTAGTGACCTGACACAATGTTTGTCTTTATGCACTAAGGAAATTTTATTTTTACAGTGTGGGATTCAAATGTGGGCATAAGGGAAAAAACATTTTTTTCCCACAGCACTGATTTTCCATCTTTGCCACAAAAGAAATGCTGTTCAGACATAGTCAGGAATCGTACATAAATACAAGTGACAGTTTGAGGTGTCACACATGTGTGACCTGACAAAGTTATTGGATATAGATCCAGTTGTGTATGTGCCTTAGGTAATTCTGAAGGCCATGTAAGTCAAGATAGCAGAATTACACTTCCAGAAATATAGTAGACAGTATACTCTGTCATACATCTGAAAACACAACAATGGTCTCTCATTCCTCATACATATATTTCATATCAGCTCCACTGTCTAAAGTGTTACAAGTGCTAATGAATATACTGAGAAATGAAACAACAGTAAAAGTGCATGGACTATCCTATATTACAACCCAAGACCATGTGTATTGTAGTCCTACACTTACACCAGTTGCCACAAAAATATTGAAATAACACTTGTCTGTTTTTCAGTTAATTGCTATAAACTGCACTGTCACAGCAGTAAAAAAAGGTTGCATACCCTGTACTAGAACCCAGGGCCATCTGTACTCCAGTTATACGCTTACACCTGCTGCAACAGGACTAGTTACATGACATTCCCTAATTTCCTAACCATTCTTAAGGTCTCTGTGTTAACCACCGATTAGTGCTGCTTAGCGTGTTTGCTCGGTGCCCAACAAAATTAATTGAATGTATCCTGTTTTAATTATTGGCTGTCTGAGTCCTATCTGCAGGTGTTCAATGGTTGAAGCTGCTGGACAACCTTGCTAACCACTGTGCAAACCTGCTAAGTGCAGCTGCTCGATGAAATACAGACAGTGCATTAATGTATTGTTTTTAACCTGTGTGTGCAGGTGTTCTGCCTGGTTCCTGCCTGGGCAACTAGTCCAGCTTAAACACTGGTGTGCTTCATACAAATGAGGTAAACACAGCCAAACCTGACATTTATTTTCTCTGTTTCCTGTGTTTGCTCTAAACTGCACATCATGCAAAACAATGCCCCCCCCCCCAGAAAAAAGAAGAAAAAGAAAAAATGGAAAGTATTTAAAATGAGGAAAAGGAATCTATGACATGCACACTACAAAATATTACTAGACATGACATATTTCTACATAGGTCTGGATTTGAACTCTCATTCCAATGAACCTTCAGAACACAGTAACAGTACCTTCTCCCTCTTTGCCAAACAAACAACTTTGCAGCAGGGAACTGAAACCTAAATAAAAGGAAAAAATATTTCAAAATGAAGCAAAGAAATCTATGAAATAAATCCTACAAAATGTTTGTCAGTACACTTGAAATATGTTTACATAGGTCTGTATTTGAACTCTCATTCCAATGAAACTTCAGGACACAGTAATGGTGCCTTATCCCTCTTTGCCATACAGTCAGCTTTGCAGTAAGGAACTAAAATAATTCTTGCAAATATGCAGCTCTGTCTTACTTCTCTGTGTTTGTTGCTCATTCTCTTATCTGACCAGTAATCTGACGCATGCAGTCTGTAAGCCATTTTCTATCTTTGTTCTTAAAATGCATGATGATATTAAATGGCAATAATATAATATGCAGTTGCCACCAAATGAAGTGGAGAGTGGGTGTCAATGAACAGAACTTGTGAATTGTGTGCTGCTAACTTACATTTCCAACCTTGACAAAATTACATCTTACACTTTGTAAGTCTAACCTGACACACCCACTGGATGTAGGGCAGTCTGCATTGCTGTTGTGTTTTCCTTCTCCCTTCATGTAATCATTCACAATTTCAATCCAATAAAAATAAACACTGAGGGGTGCCTGCACTATATTTACATCTGATACATGGACCCAAGAAATTGGGATACAGCAATTCTAATGAGTTCTTACCTCATTTGCATCTTCACCATGCTGACAACATTGAATCTTCACCACAAATAGGCAACCATGTAGCTAGGAAAACTGAAGGTGAGGAAATTTATTTATGTGGAGAACACAAAAAAGAGCTTATTACTTTGGGATATATCTGCACAGAGGATTACTGAACTTGAGAAGGTATGCTTGCATTTTGTTAGCTACATATGGCATATGCTGAAATGTAATTAAGAAAAATCTGTATAATAGTTTAATATGTATATATTTTGATTAGCAAAGGCTTTTACACATTTATATTTATGCATTAGTTAGAAGTGTACTGACGGCTTGGGCATGTTTGTCAGGGCATTTCACAGGTATACATGATTGGCAATACCTTAACATGGAATGTTCTGCCTTAAATCTGTAGCCTTGTTTCTGGAACAGTTCATTTGATAGCACATTTAGCGTCTCAAAGATGGTTTGTTAGCAAAATGTGTCATTTGCCTGTTTTTTTTGGGGGTAGGGGAACAAAGTTGCACTTCTGTTATGGCACAAACAAGGACATGTTGCTATTGTTACTGTCCTTTTTTTGCATCCAGCCTGTTCATATTTCAAATCTCTGGACTATTTTATATTTCTCCAGTGGGTAATACATTTCTGTTTTATCTGGGAACAGTTATTTTGTTGTTATGTGATACGTATGTGTATTATCCTTCTGTTGTCTTTCAGGACACCTAGGAATATGCCACCCAGTTGTCTCAATTCTCAAAACCCACCCTTCACTGACCCTGAGAATCAGGTAATTGCTGAAGCTTTTAGACGACCTGGTTCCTTCCTACTTGAGAGGGGATGTAAAGATATGTCAGGCAGAATGCAGATTTGGCAGAAGATCATTGCAGACATTAATGCAGTGAGAGACACAGCAAGACATATGACCAGGTGTGCCATACGGTCACTGACATGATCTGCACGGAGGAGACCAGCTGCAGTGGGCTGTGATTGGATGGTTACCAAGGGGCCGCCACAGAGCCACCACTAACAGCAAATTAAGAATTCCTGTCCACTCTCAAGGATCCAGACAGCTCCAAGGAAAGTGCAGAACAGCATGTCCTTGACATTGGTGCTACTATTGCAAGGACAGCAAGTATGTCCCAGGAGGAGCTTCCGGGTAGGCTTTGTATCTCAAGTGTTAAATACTGTTGTATAGTAAAACAATTTAAATCAATATCTTAGTTCTGTTTGACAAGAATATTTTTTTGGCGGGGGGGATTTAAGATTGCTACATTTAATAACACACTCTGATTACACATGGGCTTAGGTTGGAGTTGCTATCAAAGTTATTGTTGAAAATATAGTTAATGGACATATAAATGGGAAAAAGTATTGCCCCCTGTGTTACTGTTAATGTTGTCCTTACCTATTGCTTAACTTCTTCCAGGACCATTTGGCATACAGTGGATACTATCATCTGCACATGGTAAGCCAAACATTTTTATGTCAGTACTGATGAGCAAGTCAAGTGATGTCAGGACTGTTTGTATTGCTGTACTGTCTAATAGTTGCAGCACCGTTATTTTGTTAGCATATATTGGACTACAGTAGTGTAGGTATTAATTGTTCCTTTGTTTGTTTCTTATTATCACTGGTGATCCTGACAATGGAATTGTGGGACATCTACCACTTGATGTCAGACTATCAACAGACTCTGATGATGGTTAAACAGAGACACAGTCAGGGGATGCAGAGGTTGAATCTGACACTGAGGTTGACATTTAGCCATCCCTTCTAATTCCATCGGACACAGCCAGTAGGCCTATGTATACCCATTCCAGTGAGCCCACAGATACTGGACAGGTGAAGGGCGAGACAATCAATCAGGGAAGTGTGGTTACTGTGGCATCAATGCCTGTTGACTGTGGCCATAGCCAAAGTGTGGGTGAGCTGGCAGGCAGGAAGGTTGTTAGGGGTGCTCGGATGAGCCCTGCTGTTCATCCTCCACCTGATCCAGGTGTCTCTTCCTGTCCCACTCAATGTATGTTTAGGGCCATCATGGAGGCACAGGGACATCCCCACAGGTGCTCCACAGAAATGCTTAAGATTGTACATGTAGCACAGCCTGACATGCGTAACTGCCTTCACCATATTGCCAATTCAATTGATTGGATGATTTACATATTGGAAAGAGTGGTGTCTGTGATGGAACATCTGCTGGGAGGGGGACGGCATGTTATTAGCATAGGTCAGCCACTTCATCTGCTGTTAGCCAATGTGGCCATGCTCAATCAGGCTCCCATAGTGGCAGTACTTCCACTGCTCCATCAGAGGTTGAGTTGTCCACACCCAGACTTAGCAGGCCATAGGGTCATAGTCCTGGGTGTACTCATGAGGGGAGCTCATACAGCAAACATCAGTCACATTCAGGTAGCAGCAGTGCATCTGACCATGGGCGTAGACATGCCAGTGCATCTCCTGGCATAGCCAGTTCTCATGGTCGAGGACAACAGTGATGAACAGCCTCCTGTACCATGGAAGGCTCACACCTGTCTGACATACCAAGATGTAGAGCTAGCACAGAGCTTGGCTGTGCTCATGCAGACACTCACACACCAATTTCACATGGAGAACCTCCGCAGACACACACAACAGCTACATGCTTCAGCCATGCAGCTTAAAATGCATTGTGTCTCACTGGCCATTTGTTGCTTTATCCAAATGCCTGTCTGCTTTTCTTTCTTACTCACACACACTCACTGACCTTTTTGTCAGCCCTGGCTTCCTGCCCTCCTCAAAACCCTATGTAAGTGATGATAACTGGTCCATATCCATGTTTTGTGTCCTTTGGATTCAGGGATGCATAAGCATTGTGACTGAAGCACAGGGTATGTAGCTGACGTAGTGCTTTAGTATATCTGCATTTATGAGGTTGAACCAGTAATTGTACCTTTGACTTTTATATTTGTCTTAGAAAGTTAGTTGATGGCATCAAAATTTTCATACTTTATTGTGAATGATATTCTGAGGGTTGTGAAGTCTGAAACTGCAATGTGTATCATTACTTTCTAACTTCTCTAATGATTTTCTAGTACAAACATATGGTGCTAAACTGGGGGCATGCAGTGACCATCACTACTTTTGAGTGGTTCGACTCTGTGAATCTTTGATGCCTGAGGCCTACTACTTACTACTGGACACATACAAGTTAAATAAGTCTCTGCTGTCACATGTTAAGGTAATTTCTGTACAAATATCCCACCTTTTACTTGCTTACACTACCACGTAACAACATGCAAGGATATGCCAGTCATTTGTATTATTGCACAATGCACTCCAGGTTCAATACTTACCCTGTAAACCCTGCAGTTGCAACATTTTTAGTTCAGGGATGACTCTGTCAGATGCAAGCAGTGCACAGTCAGTAAATGGGTAGGTAAAGTTTGTGAGTGTTGCCTGGCATCAATGTTACTATATGTATGTGCTTTGGGGGTAGGTTTTAGCCCCTTAGGTGGTGAGTGAGTGTGCTATGCATTGTCTCTCAGCCAGTGTGAGGGCATACTGAGCACAGCTATGTCCACCTATGTCTACAGCAGCTGCTACTTCCCCCTCTGATTCCTCATCTGCATGTGGCTGTAGTGACCTTGGTGGTGGGATGTGTGCCCCTTCCCCTTGCTAATCCTGCTGAAGCTGTTTTCTCAGGATGATGTTGTGTAGCATGGCACATACTGTGAATATTTCTGTACATGTCCATGGATTGTACTTCAGGCTCCCCAAAATGCATTTAGGCACTGGAACCATGGCTTCAGCAGCCAAACACATGCTCTGTGGTATTTCTGGTTTAAGTGTGTGCCTCATTATGACATTCTTCAGTGGGTGTGTTGCATTTCTGATGGATGTCTTCAGTCACAGTTCATCCCCCAGTAAATGACCCTGTGGGATATCCCCCCTAGTGAACATCTTCATAGATAGGTACTAGGCTGTTAGCCCTATGGCTTATATAAGCTTAGCCAAAAAGGTGCCCTGGCTTTCACCACCCAAGAAATTCTGGTACATTTAGGAGGTGAGCCAGATATGTGAGTTGTGGTAACTGCCAGAGTTGCCACCACACACATTCAAGATGATTCTCATGGCATTACACACAACTTGGCAGTTAATAGAGTGAAAACCCTTTTTATTTATATAGAGCCTTCCTCGTTCCCTGGATGTTGCCTTAATTTCTACATGTCTGAAATCTATGGCACTCAGTACTTCAGGGTAGTGTGCTACAGGGTAGAACTCCTGCATATTTCTGGCCCTATCCTCAGAAGTATGGGAAAATATATGTGATCACTGGCATGTTGGAGCACAGCATTCAAGAACTGATGGAGGATCCTGGATGCTGATGCCTGTGACACCCCCAGCATGTCCCCTGTTGGTCTCTGAAAGATAGATAAGATTCTAAGTGCAACACATACCTGTGTCTCCAGTGCAATGGGTTCCCCTCGGTTTGCCCTGGTTCTGGGTTAAGGATGACAGAGGTTGCAGAGTTCCTGTACTGTGTCTCTATCCACCCTGCAGTGCTCCACAATTTCCATACCATGTAGGTTGTGGGAAGTTACCTGGGGTCTGAAAACTATTCTCCTTCTTGGCCCTGGTCTATTAGGAGCAGCTGCAGCATAGACTTCAACCTGTTGCACATACACATGAATTAAAGCAACACCAGCCCATAACATTCTTTCTGTGTAGACTCCTTTCCATGGCTGTATTCCATTTGGTTTTGGAATTTGCAGGAAAAAACAGCACTGAGTCTACACGGTTGCTGTATAGCTTGTTGAATAACTCCTCCATCTTGGATTGGTTGATTAGCATACAACTCAGCTTCATATGCTGTAATTAGTATGCCACTGTGTTTACCTTGTTTGTGAGGCTGTACGTGACTCTACACACAATGTAGAACCACTTACTGAATCTAAAACAGTGTGCTACCATGACACACAAACAGTGTAAATGGACCGTGTAGGCTTTATTGAATCTGCCTGACATTATGCTCCAGTAGTGTACCAGTTGGATTTTGTGTGTGTGTGTGTGTGTGTGTGTGTGTGTGTGTGTGTGTGTGTGTGTGTGTGTGTGTGTGTTGTAGCAGGGACTGCAGAGCCATGTATATGACTGCACAGAATGGAGTGGCCAAGATTTTTGTCCTTCAATGCTAACCGAGCTGCTGTTTTGTAGTGTTTTCCTTTAAGGAAAGGTTCTTTTTTGGGGTTTTTTTTGCCCATGCTTTTCAGGCTTTTATTGATCAACCTCTTTAAAATTTGATCTCTTTCTTGGTGATGGGCCAATTCTTCTATATTTACTCCAAGATTTTCTTCTAGCATGAGGTGGAGGCCTGTTGGTTGCCCCAAGAGTAAAACAAACTGCCCCTTGATAGTTCCCTCCTGTGTGCCATTTGAAAACTCCTAGATATTTTTCTTAACTGAGCCTCCTTACTGCAGTCTGGACTCCACTAGGGGGCTGCTTCATGGTTATGGGGATGGGGGCATTCCGTAGCTAGTACAGCCATCTGCTTTGGGGTCAGGTCAGTAGAACCGGGGATGGGCAACTTTCTCTTACCTCCTCTACCTTCTGGTCATTTTCCTGTCTTGTCTCCTTGTCTCTTTGGGCAGTTCTGTTCCAGACTGTACGACTCTGGGGTCAATATAATCTATTCTGCCTTTTGCAGAAGGATGAGAGCTGGACATTGCCCCTTTTCAGAATGCTAATTTTTTCAGGTCTTGACTTGAGTATCCTTTCATTCATAACTGTCTTTTAGGTGGTGTTTGCTTTGATCTTGTACAATGACTGACAGTGTTGCTCTCAGTACTGTGGATATTAGTGGTAAGGGTAGAAAAGCATACAGAAACATTCCTGTCCAAGGAAAAGAAAAGGCATCTGTCTTCCAGACCTTCTTGTATGAAGTCCTGGAATAGAATAGTGCCAGTTGATTGTTCAGAAAGCAAGCAAAGAGGTATAGTTGAGGAACTCACCACAGATGGCTCAAATCTTGGAAGACCCCCTGATCTAGTTTCCATTCATGAGGGTCTGCCCTGATCCTGCTTGGCTTGTCTGCTGCACAGTTTTGCTCTGATAGAATGTAGGATACCTGCAGAGTGAGATTTTCCTGTGAAGCTATATCCCAAGCTAACATTGCTTGTCTGCAAAGGAGGTATGACCTGGTTTCCCCCTTGCTTATTGATTTACCATGATTGTGGTATTATCTGTAACCACATGAAGAGGTCCTGGGGACCAAATATGGTTCCGAGAGTTCAGTGCCTTGATCAGGACAATCATCTCCTTGGTATTTATGTACTTGCAAATGTTATTGGTGTCCCACACCCCCTGCATTTTTATCCCTACTGAAACTGCTCTCCAAGCAAATTCTGAACTGTCTGTGGTGACTGACTGCTTTAAAGCAGGGATGGAGAAGGGGAGACCTGGATTTGAAAAGACAAAGTGTGTTGATGCTGGGGCCAAAGAGATTTCAGATAACACTGTTACTTTCTCTTGTGAAGACTTGCCCAGGGTATCATGAAAATTGTAAATGCCATGAGACCAAAAATCCTGAGGTATTCCCCTCACAGTGACTGAAGTCTGAGTGGAAAAACTTAGAAATAGATCTAGATAAAGATGTATTTTTTCCTGTGGAAGAAAATTTCTTTGAACTAAGGTATCTAGTCGACATCACAAAAACACAATCCTTTGTGATGGAGTCAAGAACGACATTTGAATGTTCTGTTGGAATCCTAGCTTGTGTAAGACATGTCTTACCCAAGAGAGATATTCCTGACACTTTGAAAAAGACTCTGTAAAGATAAGCAAGTTGTCTAAATATGAAAAAATGTGGATACCCTGTAGCCTGCAATGAGCTACAACTGGAGCTAGACACTTTGTGAATACTCCTGATGCAGTGGATAGTCCAAGGGTTAATGAAGAAACCTTCTAGGCACACAAAACCTTACAAAATGTCTAAAGTCTGGATGAATAGGGATGTGATAATAAGCATCTTTTAAGTATATTGTTGCCAGGAAACTTGAGAGGAAGAAGAAATTACAGGTTGTGAAGTGACATCATTTTGAAAGTGGGCACTATCACAAACTAGTTAGGAAAGGTAGAAAGATCTAGAACTGGTCTCCAAGCATTTTCTTTAATTGGCACTAAGAACATCCTTGAATAATATCCATTCATCACCTGGGAAAGAGGAACTGGTTCTGTCACTCCTTGTAACAACATCTGATGAAGAATCAGTGGAAACAAAAAAGTCTGAGCAGGAGGCTAAGGAATAATCCCCTGGAAGGGAGAAGGTTCCTCCCACTGCTATCTATAACCTTGCTGAATGATTTTCACAATGTATTTGTCTGAAACAATCTATTGCCAAAGAGAAAAAATGTGAATTCAGACTTTCTGGAAGAAAAAAAGAGTCCAGGGTGGGAGGGGGTCACAAGGCCTCTAGAAAAGTCATTGAGACTTGTTGGAGGTTCAAGACTCCTTTTTGGAACCTCAGTTGACATTTCTTTTTAAATGTGTTTACCTAAATTGCGTTGAGACTGACTATTCTGTTTTGCTACAATTGGATGAGGAGAAAGAAAATCCCCTGTGCAATTTGGGAAAGCAGGGCTGAAAAATCTCAGAGATTCCCTGAATCAGCAGACTGGCCAAACACTAAATCATTGTCCAAGGGAGAATTTAAAATCTCATTTTTAACATCATCTGGAAGGTTCTGAGAATGCAGCCAAGCAAACCTCATTAAAGCCACAGTTTTGCTGTTTTTCATCTTTATAAATTTCTCAATAATAGCCACCCCCGTACTGGTAGAATTGTTGGTACCCCCAAAATGTGGATGATGCTGTGGTGCAGTGGTAGTGTTGTAGCCTCACAGCAAGAGGTTCTCTGGTTCAATTCTCAGCGGGAGTGCCTTCTGTGCGGAGTCTGCATGTCCTCCCTGTGTTTGTGTTGGTTTCCTCCAGATGCTCCGGTTTCCTTCCACGTCACAAAGATGTGTCTGGAGCATTTCTGCCCGGGCCTCCACTGAAAATTGGCTTTGTTCCAAGTCAGACTTTCCCGTTAAATAAAATAAATAAATTCTAAAAGTTTTGAAGAATCTACCTTTTAGACCTGTTGTTGCTTCAACTCAAAGTAAAACTGATGACCCATATATATATAGCAGTGTACCTTGATCACATCTTGAATCCTATTGAAGAGTTCATAGTTTTATTTAAAGGATTCCTGGGTTTGTTTGGATTTATTAAAACAATATAAGTTCCATCTAGGTAGGCTCTGAAAATATTTTAGTTACAGTTGAAGTATTCCCATTGTATACATCACTAGTACAATATATATAGGTGTTGATTTTGTTAAAAAAAAGTCTGTTTACTGATTTTGACAATATTAAAATAAACACTGTTTGTTTATTCTTGAATACATTTTTGTGAATAATTTGTTCACATTTCAGGATAAGATACATCAGTGCCTAAGGGATGAATAATGCATCTAAAAAGACGGAGATTCACTAAAAACTCTTGTTCTCACCAACTCATAATAAGATTTGTAGGTACTGGCACTATTCCAGCACTTATAGGTTCATAGGTTCATAGATTAGTACTAAGCTAACTGCCCTTGCGAGCCATTTTAAGCCTAGCCAATTATCCCTTGTGAGACTCAAACCCTGTACTTTGTGCTTGCAAGTCAAACACCTTAACCAAAGTTCATAGTTTTATTTAAAGGATTCCTGGGTTTGTTTGGATTTATTAAAACAATATAAGTTCCAACTAGGTAGGTTCTGAAAATATTTTAGTTACAGTTGAAGTATTCCCATTGTATACATCACTAGTACAATATATATAGGTGTTGATTTTGTTAAAAAAAGTCTGTTTACTGATTTTGACAATATTAAAATAAACACTATTTGTTTATTCTTGAATACATTTTTGTGAATAATTTGTTCACATTCCAGGATAAGATACATCAGTGCCAAGGTGTTTGCCTTGCAAGCACAAGGTACAGGGTTTGAGTCTCACAAGGGATAATTGGCTAGGCTTAAAATGGCTCGCAAGGGCAGTTAGCTTAGTACTAATCTATGAACCTATGAACCTATAAGTGCTGGAATAGTGCCAGTACCTATGATTTGGTGAGAACAAGAGTTTTTAGTGAATCTCCCTCTTTTTAGATACATTATTTTCTTAGGTAGGTACTAGGCTATCAGCGTGAGGGCCAAAGCAAGCCTAGCCAACAGTGTATTGGCTTTTGCCACCCATGTATTGTTAAATTCCTGCCCCTCTGTTGAGCAGTGCCCCAGATATAACCCCAGGGGTGAATTTCCTATCACCCATCCACTTATCAAGGTTTTTCTTGAATAATGCTAATGATGAGCTCTGCTTGATGTGGATGGGATTCTTGTTCCAGAGCATGGGAAGTCTCTGGTACATGAATCTATCCCTCCAGAATGTCCTTTTCATTGTTGTGGTGAGGTTTAGATCCCTAGAGCGTGTAGCCCAGGGAAACTGGGATTTATTCAAGTGGAGCATGTCCAATAATTCCGGGTTTGACATAGCTTTGTATGTCAGACAGAGGTCTCCTCGGAGTAAGCGGTATGCAACCAAGTAGAGTTTGAGTTTCTTGAGCCGGTCAGCATAGGTCAATTGTTTGAGGCCAGTGATCATCTTGGTGAGGTACTTTTGGGGCCTCTCAAGTTGTTGTAGGTGTCTTGTGAGGTACATCCCAAATGGTGCATTGTATTCAATGAGGGGTCTGATAAGTGATGAGTAGAGGGGAACGATGACTTCCTTATTTCTAGATGTGAACCCTTTTGTGATTAAGAGGCCACACAGAAAGATTTTCTGACCATTGTGGCAATGTGGTTATCAAAGGAGAGGTTGCTATCCACTTGGGTACCAAGGTCTCTTATCACACATTCTGTGTTAAGTGAACTTCCCCCATTTGGTAACTCATGGGTACCATGTTTTTGCAAAGGGGATAACAATGCACTTTTTGGCATTTAATTTGAGGCCATGATTTTGACATCAGGTGTCAGTCTTGGTGAGGCCCTTTTGTAGGACATCTGCATCAGCAGAGGAATCGATAATGGCACCCAGTTTGCAGTCATCTGTTGACTTGGTTAGCCATAGACCCTTGGTGTTCGCTTGCACTTCAGAGAAGTGTATACTGAACAGGAAGGGTCCCAGGACAGAACCCTGGGGTACTCCACTTGTCACTGGTTTGGAGTCAGTTCTGGAGTCAGCAACTCTTACCATGTGGGTTCTGTCCGTGAGCCAGTTGGCCACCCATCTCATGATGTAAGGGTTTATGTTAAGGTTGGTGAGTTTATCAATGATTCCTAAATGAAGGATAGTGTCAAAGGCTTTAGCGAGGTCCAGGTAGGCTGTGTGGACTACCTTGCCCTCGTCTATGGCCTTTCTAACCGTTTCAAAGAAGTCTACCAGGTTTAGGAGACATGACCTACATTTAACAAATCTGAATTGGGTAGCATCCAGAGTTTGGAGGTTACCTATATCTTTGTTTATGAGTTCCATGATGATACGCTGCATGGCCTTGCAGACCAGGCTTGTCAGGCTAATAGGTCTGTAGTTCCTGGGGTCTGTGGTGGTTCCTCCTTTAGGAGATAGATTGATGATCTGTTATGGGATGGTACATCGATGATCTGTTGTTATGGGATGGTACATATGGTGATCTTTGTGTTTTAAATAATTTGAGCAGTGATGGTGCTTTCTTATCTTTTACACTAGGTAATGTATATGAGGTGCGTTTTTTTGGAACTGTCCATATATCTGTAAGTCAACATGTGTTTCCATAATAACATTTTTAAAAATGATACTTTTGTAAATAATTTTTCACACTATAGCTGTCAACACTCTTATTTTATGAACTGAAATATTATAACGGAACTATTCATTAGATTGTCACCTTATTAGTAATGATGAGAATTTTATGGTAGAAGTATTGTTTCTTAAGAAGTTGTTTTTGTAAAGAGGTGATTTTGGGAATAAGTTGGATTGTATTATTGAAGAAGTTATAAGCAGCAGGTGGATAAAGTTTCAACCAGTTTTCAATTAGTGGTTATAATTCTAAAATTGAATCAGTTTCTGATAATGATGTGACTAAGGCATTTCCAGGTACTGTCTGTGTAGGTATGTATTAACATTAAAGATATAGTGGCTGACAACTGGAAAGTAGCACCTGGCAACCAATGTTTAACAAGATCTGTGGGGTCTACACTAACTTTTACACATAAGAAAATATGGATTGTGAAGTCCTTGATATTAAGAGAACAAAATTGGGCATGTATAGTTGTTGGTCCCTTTAGTACATGCTCATATTACCTTTGTAAATGTTGCAGGTACATTAATGTATGGCATAGTGTACACCATAAATGTCATGCTAAAGAAATTGCTGGAGGACAAAAGTGTACCTGTAAATCAGAGAGACTAATTTATTTTGCAACATGTTGTTCTTGAGAGGGATTGTATGTGGGTAAAATCGCTAGAATGATCTCACAGAGAATTCATGAACATGTGTCGGCTATTAAAAATAAAGAGCAAGTTAAAAGAAAACACAAAGCACTGGCAAAGCATTCTAGCACTTGTAAAAATTTTTATTTTTTATATTAGATCACATAAATGATAATTTATTTATAAGTGATTACAATAACATGTTAGACTGAAAAGAAGTAAAATGTCAGGTTGTGTTGGCAGCTGACAAAGTGCTTAGTTTGAATGGTGTTTTTAATATATAAATATTTGTTAAGGGCACAAAAGATTGAATTAATTTATTTACATTTTATACATGTTTTGTATTGGTTTACTTTATTTTAAAGTGATTGGAAGTATTTAACTTAAGTTATTTATTTAATCTGCCCAGGTGTGTCAACTGGTAGGTCATCTCACTGCTCCGTATTTTAAATCCATCTTTCTTACTCTTCGCTTTATGTTCTGATTAAGTTCTTGTTGCTATAATAAAGAACAAAAGTGCTAACTGTTATACAGCTTTTTCAGTCTGTTTTCCAAGTTGTGTTGTGTTTTCTAAGTATAAAAGAAAATAAGGAATTAAAATGCAGCGAGCATTTGTAAGCATACACTGCATTGGCAACCAGTATGGTAATTGCACCCTAGTGTTTGCATGAAACCAATAGCAGACTGAAGTTATAAAAGGTACAGTATTTACATAGTACATACAGGATTAAAACAGTTGCATTATTTACATATACAGTTCACAAAGTGATTACTTATCTATTATTTACAATATATTTAGGGATGATGTAACTCTGTGGGAGGAAAGCCAGCTTACAATAAATTTTAGTTTAAGTAGTTGGTTTTAAGTATTATCTTTCAAGCAACTGGAAGCATCTTTATTTACAAGATTCTCTTTAAAGGACGACTTAAACCAACTCAATATATTTTGTTTCTTTATCTCAACAAGAATGTGGTTCTGTGTAGCTGGACAAAGTTTAGAGAATATCCTCTCACCTGTAGTGGTTTTAAAATGGGGTCTAAAGTCCTCTGTGAGAGTGTAACATTTTTGTATGGATTCTCACTGGGAGCATTGGCCACGTTTAATTATTTAGAATACCCTCACACTGAGCAGTAAAGCAGCCCTGGAACCTACTGGTAACCATTTCAAATGTTTCTAGATAAGACAGTAGAAGTATGTTGAGCTTTCAACCAGACACATCTGCAAATTTTATTTAGTGTTATTTGATATTTGTTTACAGATAAAGTCCAACTAGGATAATATCTAATTTTTTGGCAGAGACCTGGGAAGAAAAGCTCCACATTAACATAATATGGTTACAGTTAAATAACAAAGTTATTACAAAACCTAATACGGAACACCAGCATATTAACTAAGTGAAAACATTCAAAACTTAAGCATATAGAGTGCAACTATATGGACAGAGATAGCAACGTAAAAGAAGAACACACGGTCAGTAATTAAATAATTTGTAAGTTCCAGTTCACAGAGGTGACATGAAACACACTGAGTACGCATTTTAGAACAGAGATGACTAGATAAAGAAGCACAGACAAAATTATGTTTATCCGTTATCTAAGAAATAGATTAATTATGTTTGGAGAAAGGAATTAGTAAAAAATAAGTGAGGGAGAAGGGGAGAGAGATTAGTTCAACCTGTGGTACTACAGGAACAGAGCCAAGTCTTATTTATGTGGTCTTTTAGTAGTAGTAGTTTGAAGTTAGAAAGGTTAGAGGTAGATCAGTTTTGAAGAGGGATAGAATTCTATTTCTTAGTGGAGAACAGGAGTTGTGATGCACGCACACTGACCCACTAATCAAGGAGCCTCAGTCCTCACCGCTAGCATCAGTGAGGGGCATCCACATTGGGAGGCATAACAAATACACACACAGTAAAGTACAATTTCCCTTAAGAGCACACAGAGATCACATACAGTCTGGGCCTGGTTTCTCCCTTTCTCTCCAGATTGCCAATAAGACTCCCCCACTGGCACAGCTATATAGTGGAGTCCTTAGCCAGGGTTCCAAGCCAAGTCCTCCCAGCACTCCCTCTGTCCAAACATTTCTTCGTGTCCCTGTCCAAGTAGCTGACATGCACACACCTTGAGATATAATTTATATACAAACACACAGACACTTCTGGTGAAGGCTGGTACAGGTTCACTAGCTGTGTCCCTTCTGACAAGGCTATAAGATAGTAATTCACTGCCACTAGAACCCCTATTTATCAGCTACCAATAAGGTCCTTCCCATAGAGTGCCCAATTTTACTGTGCAATATTATTATTCAGTTAGTAAGTGTGAGCATAACTTTTAAGGCTTATTGGAGTGGCTTTATAGAGTATCACTATATAAATACAATGTACTCTAGAGCTTAAATTATCTCTATACAAAACAGCCACAGTTGAAAGGTTTAAAAATCTTTAATAATAAAACACAAGACAAATCTCCTCAATTCAACACAGTGCTAGTCAAGAGTTCAGAAATCACAGGAAAATGCTTAAAATAATACTGTAGAATAGTCTGACATAAATATAGAAAACAGCTTGACTAAACTTACTATTTTCTATCTATTTCTAAGAGAGACATTAAAGTCTATGATCCTACTTACACACAGACCAAAGGCAGAGTACTGGTGAGTGGATGTTCTTCAGACAAAATCCCAAATGCTCTAATTCTCCCTCTCTCTCTCTCTATCCCTTTCTCTCTCTTTGAGAAAGTCTTAAATTGATAATATATCACTGCTGACTCATTTTATTTTACATCATTCTTGACACTTCTGATTTAGCTTCCCAGGCTAACAGAAACTCAGAATTTTAACAGTTCTTTGATCTTGCACCTGGCCAGGAAACCACAGGAATAAAAGGCATTATACATGTAAAATCTAGCAATTAACTCTGGTCTCAAAACAATAGAAGGAATTACTAAGTCCAGACATTCGGTCTCCAAGCTTTGAGCTCAAACAGTCATAAAAATGCTTTACTTTTATCAGCTTTCTTCCAGCAGAGTGCACTGTGGTTACATTTTTGAAGTTCAACATTTATCACAGTTTTCTTTACATTTGTGAAACAGCCTGTGGATTTTATTAATATTTACAATGACATAGAATTATCTAAAAAAATCTTTCTTGCTAGGCTGGCAGCCTTTCAGTTTTTCATATTTCTCCTCCCCACCCCTGAGAACTCAAGCTAGTTTTTCAAGTGTCCCTTGAGAAACCTTGCTTGAGAGCGTTAGGTCTATCTGGGTATGCCTTACCCCATTACCTGTCTTGACAGCCATCTGCGTTTGGCATTGCTAATCCCACTGTGGTGCTGCACTGACATATATACGTGCAACCCCAGGCTCCAACTTAGTAACTTGGCATTTTGCTAGCTGGCTCTGTGTAACCATGTTAGGGGATTGTGATCTGTCACTACAGTGAATTTTCTTCCATATGGATAAGGCTGAAGTTTCTGCAGTGCCCACACTATGGCTAGACATTCCTTTTCTACAGCTGCATAGCATTCCTCCCTGGGTTGGAGCCTATGACTGAGATAAACCACTGGGTGATATTCTCCCTATGAAGAAACCTGGCTAAGTACAGCCCCCACAACATGGTTTGAAGCATCCACCTGCATAACAAATTCTTTGCTGTAATCTGGACTGGCAAACACAGGGGGTCCTCCTAAAGCCTCTTTAAGCTTCTGGAATGCCTGCTCACATGCTGTAGTCCACACTACCTTATCTGGCCTGTTTTTTCTTGTCAGATCTGTGAGTGGAGCAGCTATGGTACTATAACTGGGGACGAACTTTCTGTAGTACCCTGCTGTCCCTAAGAATTCCCTTACCTGCGTTTTGGTAACAGGTGCAAGCCATGCCTGAATGGCTTCCACTTTGGCAGGTTTTGGCCTGATCTTACCACTCCAACACTATGTCCCAGGTAGGAGAACTCTGCCATACCCACCTGATGTTTGCTGGCTTAATAGTCAGCCCTGCCTGCTGTAGTCTGCCCAGCAACCCCCTGACATGTTGAAGGTGCTCTTGCCAGGAATGGCTGTAGATGGCAATATCATCTAGCTAAGCAAGGGCAAACCCTCCTGCTCCTGCTAGGATATGATCCAGCAACCTCTGGAAAGTTGCTGGGGCATTTTTCATCCCAAAGGGCATCTTTGTGAACTCATACAAGCCAAATGGAGTCACAAAGGCTGACTTCTCTCTAGCATTGGGAGTCAAGGGTATCTGCCAGTAACCCTTGGTAAGATCAATGGTTGTAAGATACTTAGCCCCACTCAGCTGTTCTAGGACTTTATCTGTCCTAGGCATGGGGTAAGCATCTGACTCTGTGTGGCTAATTTTCTGTAGTCCACACAGAACCTGGAACTGCCATCCTTCTTTGGCAGCAACACCACGGGGGAGGCCCAGGGACTGTTGGACTCTTGAATTACCCCTAGTCCCAACATCTCCTGCATCTCCTCCCTCAGAGTCTGTTTGACTTGCTCAGGCACCCTATAAGGGGCCTGCGTAGTAAGCCTTTGGGGCCCTGTATCCACCTGGTGCTGCACCAGGTGGGTCCACCCTGTTTTCCCAGTGAACATGTTTTCAAATTCCTCTAACACTGCTCAGAGTTTTCGAACCTGGGTAGGAAATAGCTGCTGGGACATTGCTACCCCTCCACTGAGGTGTTACCAGATCTCCCTCAGACAATCTACTGCAAATACTCAGCACAAGGGCCTCCCTATACTCAGCACAAGGGCCTCCCTGTCATGGTAAGGTTTCATCATGTTAACATGGCACAATTTGTGCTCCTGCCTCCTGCCTAGCAGTTTTACCAGGTAGTTAACATCACTTACCTTACTTACCACTTTGTAGGGTCCCTCCCATGCTGCTTGCAGCTTGTTGTGTCTGACAGGAATGAGAACCACCTGCTGCCCTACAGCATATTCTCTAGCTCGGGCATTCCTGTCATACAGACCTTTTTATGCTATTGGGCTTCTGCCAGGTTCCCCTGAGCCAAGCCCATGAGTTCCGTGAGCCTTGTCCTGAGGTTTAGAACATATGCCACAACAGACTCCTTGTGAGATTGACACTCATCACAAATTAAATCTAGAGGTCCCCTCACCCTATGCCTATACAGCAACTCGTAGAGTGAAAAACCTGTGGATTCCTGGGGAACCTCTCTGTAAGCAAACAAATGGGGCAAATATTTGTCCCACTCCTTCTTAAACTGGTCTGCAAATGCCCGTAGCATGGACTTCAGTGTAGAGTTTAACCTCCCAACAAGTCCATTAGTCTGGGGATGGTAGGGGGTGGCCTTCACGTTCTTCACCCCACAGTACTTCCACAGACAGGCCAGCAGGTCTGACATGAAATTTGTACCTCTGTCAGTCAGTATTTTATTTGGGAAACCTACCCTGCTGAAAATCTCTAACAAAGCATTTGCCACCTTTTCTACCTCAAAGGAGGACAAAGCCACGGTCTCAATGTATCTTGTAGCATAATCTACTATCTCTAGGATATACTTTTTCCCTGTGGAACCTGGGGTACTCAGAGGCCCCACAATATCCATAGCTACCCTCTGAAATGGCTCCTCAGTCACAGGCAAAGGCATCAAAGGAGCTCTCACCTTGTCTCCTGCCTTGCCTACCTTTTGGCACTGCTCACAGGCCCTCCAGTACCCTGCTGCATCTCTGGGCATTCCAGGTCAATATAAGTTCTGCATAATACATCTCTTTGTACATTTTATGCCCATATGACATGCAAAGGGAATATCATGGGCTATGACTAGAAGTGCCAGACAGTAGGCTCTAGGCACTACCAATTGCTGTATTCTGTCACCTTCTAGCCCTCCCTCAGGGGCCCACTGTCTATACAGTAACCCTTTGTCCCAGTATGCAGAATCCCCCTTCCCTTGAAAATCAGGTGCCTCACTAGCTACCTGCCTCAGGCCTTGCAATGTAGGGTCTGAGAGATGAGTCTGTCTCAACTCTCTCTTTGTGACCCCTCCCAGCTCCCCTTCCACAGGAAGTCTGGTATTCTCTGACAACAGTGCCTCACTGTCAGCCTGGGTACTACTACTCACCTCTGCCCTTGCAGTCACTCTGTCCAAGGGAACATCAGTAACCACAAGCAGCTGTGGTGCACCTTCAGTCTCACAGCTACAGAGTAGCTCCCTCCCTGAAATAACCACCTCACCAGTCCTGGCTGCAAGTATGTGGTCTGTTTGCGTCTCCCCCGGGCTACCAGACGCACAAGCTTGTCTTCAAGCCTGACTGCGTGTAACTGCACAAACACATGGCCTTATCAAAATCATTCCCTATCGGAACATCTGCAGGGATATCCTCAGACACACCTACTTGTTGGCTTCCTTTTTCACCCTCCCAGTCAAGGTGAGCCCTAGCCAAAGTTATTTGGAATGGGGTCCCTCCTAAAGCTCTGACTGGAATAGACTGCCAAGTCAGTAGTACTCATCTGTAACTATTGCAGGCTGTACAATGGTTATGTCAGAGGCTGTGTCTCTCTTAGCAATGGTCTCTTTGCCATTCACTATGATAGGATGTAACCTGTTGTGGTAGTTTGGTACCCCTGTTGTCTCAAGACAACCTACTATTGGTATTTTCTCTTTCCCACTTACTGGCTCTCTCACATTTTGTTCCCCACCTTGCCCCCATGGACATCTATATGCCACATGGCCCCACTGGTTGCATTCAAAAAATTTAACCCTAGGTCCTGGACGTGTTCTTGGACTAGTGGTTTCCCCTACTACTGGCAGATTCTGTTGGGGCAGTCTGGGCTGCCCACCATAGGTTCCTTTAGACCCATGAACATTACTGGGGGTCCCTTTCCTGTGCAGGGATGCTCTGCTTGCTAGGTATAGGTATCCCTATTTCCTCAACTCCTCTAAAGATCCTCATGTCCTCAGGCAAAGTGGTAAGGGCTTCAAAAGTGGTGACCTGACATCCACTTACCTACCTATGAAAATAAGTGCTCAGTTCAGCAACATATTCACACACATTTTCATCTGGCTTGCGTCTATACTCACAAAACCTTTTGTTATAAGCTTCAGGTGTTAGCATAAAACATTCTAACAAACAACTCTTAACAGCAGCATAATCAAAAAAATCAGGATCAGATAATTTAGACAGCACAGTTACAGCTTTACAATGGAGCAAGGGAGACAGGTACCGTACCCATAGCCTTTGGTCAACATCATACTGTTTGCATACTCTCAAACATATGAAAGAAACTATCAAAATTATTCCCCTCTGTAAACTGTGGAAGAAATTTACTGACCCTTTGTGCTTCTGGGGTCCGGTTACTCCCTTCCCCATTACTTTCATGACTCTTGTGAATAGTTACGATCTCCTTTTCATGCTCCCTCTGCCTCTGCCTCTCCATCTCCTCAGCTTCCAGGCATAGCAGTTTCTCATTCTCCTCAGCCTGCAGACGTCTCAGACTCTCTGCTGCTTCTGTTTCCAAACGCCTGACCTCTAACTCAAGTCTCTTTAGCTCCAGATGGATTTTAAGGCCTCTACATAAAGGTTGAGCTGTCCATTCCCTGAGTGTTGTACACCTCCACTGCCAGTCTGATCGCCCTCACGATTGCTGTTTTCTGATGTAGCTGTGACCAAAGCTGCAATCATGTCTGCCTTAGTCAGGTTTCCATACACCCGTCCCTTAGCCTGGCACACACCAGACAAGTGGAGCTTAAATTATCTCTACACAAAATAACCACAGTAGAAAGGTTTAAAAATATTTAATAATAAATAATAAAACACAAGACAAATCTCCTCGATTCAACACAGTGCTAGTCAAGAGTTCAGAGATCACAGGAAAATGCTTAGAATAATACTGTAGAATAGTCTGACATAAATATAGAAAACAGCTAAATTAAACTTACTATTTTCTATCTATTTCTAAGAGAGACATTAAAGTCTATGATCCTACTTACACACAGACCAAAGGTAGAGTACTGGTGAGTGGATGTTCTTCAGACAAAATCCCAAATGCTCTAATTCTCCCTCTCTCTCTCTCTATCCCTCTCTCTCTCTCTCTCTCTGAGAAAGTCTTAAATTGATAATATATCACTGCTGACTCATTTTATTTTACATCATTCTTGACACTTCTGATTTAGCTTCCCAGGATAACAGAAACTCAGAATTTTAACAGTTCTTTGATCTTGCACCTGGCCAGGAAACCACAGGAATAAAAGACATTATATATGTAAAATCTAGCAATTAACTCTGGTCTCAAAACAAAGAAGGAATTCCTTAGTCCAGACATTCTGTCTCTGAGCTTTGAGATCAGTCATAAAATGCTTTACTTTTATCAGCTTTCTTCCAGCAGAGTGCACTGTGGTTACATTTTTGAAGTTCAACATTTAACACAGTTTTCTTTACATTTGTGAAACAGCCTGTGGATTTTATTAATATTTACAATGACATATAACTATCTACAAAATTCTATCTAGCTGGGTTGGCAGCCTTTCAGTTTTTCACAGGAGTTAAAGCAGGGCAGCCATCAGCTTTGTGAGTAATGTGTGGAGTTAAGCTGTATGTAATCTAAGTGGTGAGATAGTTCAAGCCAGTTCAATGCCCTTTTGACAGTAGCTTGGTGAATATGGTATTTTGTTTGGTGGTGGCAAATTTTGCAACCTTATTATAGCATGCCTGCAGCTTATTTTAACCATAGCCTTGAAGACTGGTTAGGATGGGTGCACTGTATAAGAGAGATGGGAGAAGGTAGGTAGTGGCAATACCGGTTTTGGTGGTGTTGCTAAGAAGTTTTTATGTCTATAGAGCAGTCCTGATTTTTGCTGTGTCTTTTCTATGTTATTTTCAACATGCAGGTCAAATTTAAGGTCATCATCTATAATCACTCCTAGAAACTTTGTATGGGAGACTACTTCAATTTCAGTTTTGTTCAGTGAAATAAATTGTATAATTCACTTTGTTAGGCATGTGTGATTAGGGAAATATAGTAGAGAGGCTTTGTTTAGGGTTCTGTAGTAGTTTTTGTGTAATATGGAGCAGTTGAGGCAGCTTATGAGATGCGCATATAAATGTGGAATCCTCAACCTATTATACAAGAGAGGCTGGACCTAAGGAGGGATAGCAGTCATTAACAGCCATCTGCAATTTTTGTGTTTTTGTACTTGAGTGGAATGAATGGTAGTAACTGTAATCAATTATTCCAGTCTGATATAAGGATGGTTTTTGCAAGGGACTGATGTGATGAGAGATTTTATAACAAAATCTCAATTGTGCTACTCTGTTGTTCACCATATTGTCAGTATGTTGCACAAAGTTTAGAGCAGGATTTTATGTAATTCCAAGATATCTTGTGCAGGCACTTGTTGTACTGCAGGGGTAAATTCAAGTCTGTTAATCTTTTCCCCAACTGTCAACACCTACAATGACAGCGCAGACCGAATCATCTGGGAAGCTACAGGTACCAACAAAGTGTTGTATAAAAACTTCAGATAATTCTAATTCTCAAGGGAAACATATATGCTTTAAGAAAAAATCAGTCTGCTTTGAGCAAGTTAAATGAAAACAACGTCCAGCATAAGAAAGAACCAGAAATGTTGCTAAGAACATGAGACTGACTCATTATTTACAGGGCCAGACCAGTAACTGTTGAACTAGTTGAGTAAATTATAATTTTTACTTGATAGAATTTAGTAATTTTATGTAAACGTTTTGAACTTTGATTATTAAAACAATGTTTTTCTCCTGAACTCACGTTTCTAGATTTCTGACTGCCTCTGTGTTGGTCAGTTATTTTAAAATTTATACCTGAAGCTTTACAGTAAATATTTGTGAGTTTTTTCTGCATCTGTAGAGTGGAGTGATTGCATTTCTTCCAAAGGGTTAATGCACCAGCAACATAAGCCAGCTTGTCCCCAGACCCTATATCGTGGCATGCAGCAGTGTTGGCCTACAGACTTCACATAATTTGAGATGTTAGAGAAAAGAAAATATTAAATTCTGATTGGTGGAGAAGAAAAACCCAACAAAGGGCCTTTCAATTATAGTACTCTTAACAGAGAGAGAACACTATGCACTGTATTTATATACAAATTGTTACCCAACTAAGCATGTTATGTTCATTTGCATATTTTTTTTTATTCTTTCTATTTTGCACTTTAGAATTCATATTTAGAAAACATGTTTGTCTCCACAGCATATCTCATGTTACAGAACAATCCAGTGCCACCTTCCCATTATATCCGTCCATCCATCCAAAACAACCCCTTTTCCCGTTTTTGCACATGGGGTCAAAGTGTCACTTTAACAGTGACAATCATCTACAGCCAAGGTTTATATCACCAGTGGCTAGCCCTGCCGCGGCCATATGTCGTATGTGTACAACTGTAAGCCACGTCATTTGGGAATGCTGTTTTACCTGTTTTTTTTTTTTTTTTATTGCCACTAAATCATTTAAGTATCAGTAAACAAGTTGAATAAGAGGAAGGCAGCA
This sequence comes from Protopterus annectens, assembly GCF_019279795.1. Classification (NCBI taxonomy): domain Eukaryota; kingdom Metazoa; phylum Chordata; order Ceratodontiformes; family Protopteridae; genus Protopterus; species Protopterus annectens. Next base: position 120,404,084 of record NC_056746.1, on the reverse strand, counting down.
CACCTTTGTCAGGCACATCTTTTTAATGCTGGTGACGACTGTCCCAGTACACTTACATTACTGCATGTTGCACATCATTCGCCATGCCTGAGCAGTAAACTGTAATCCCTGCTGGGCCTGTGTGTTTTTTGAGGGGTACTTGTAAACCTTGCTCCTGGTTCTTTGGTGAGTCAATGTACCAGCTTGCACTTCTGCAGAAGGTCAGCCGAAAAATAAGAAGCACACTGCAAGCCAATCCTTCTGCTTGACCAGCTCTGGGTAGAATACAGTGCAGATCATCCTGGTCTCTTGGTACTGGACTCGGGATGTCCATCATTTTACCCCAGCACATTTGTCCTACCTCTACTAAGACACATGACAGTGAACATCTCAGTTTCAGGAGGGTAGGGTGAAGAATGCAACACCAGAGGAGGAGCCTGCATTTTAGAGTATAAATGTAAGTGGATGAACAGTGTGTAGTGAACCAGTCATACATTCTTGTTCAGGGAGTGATCCCCTGCACTGAACAGACCTAATGTACTCCAGGTGATAGGCAGGCTATGCATTCATACCGGATAACAAGATGGAAAGTTTTTTACCCTGGAATGTGAGGCTGGAATGTGAGGCTGCTGCTCAATCTTTTTTGTGCAAATGTTTTTATTTTTTTATTTATCTTTTTATGTAGTGTCTTACATACTTTTGAGGAATTCTGTCTCACTTACTACTCAATTAAAGACTCATTTATGTTGGATTTTCTGTTTCTCGGCAAGTTTAGTATCTCCACCAGTAGTAGGACCAGGGACCTAAATCTTCATCAAGAGGTAAATAAAACATGGTAGTGAGACAGGTTTATAGCCCAACAACTTTCAAACCTCTGGAATTAAAATTCCAATGCATGTTAAGCAGTGAAACTCACTATCTTTCTTTAAACATAAACTAGATGGTTGAATGGGTGTCCAGAAAGGTACTCCAGGACTGGCTGGTATGCTTCTCCCAGGGAAAGGAGGTGTGGTATCAGAGAGGGTGCTGGCACGAATGGAATTGTCATAAAACTTGATGACCTTGGAGTATAAATGCATTTATAAAACTGGCTCTAGTTATGAGAATATTCAAGAAGAAATCTGTCTATTCTTCTTTACTGTCCTGTATCTAACTTCACCTTAAAGAAGTTTTACCGAGAAGCTGGTTAATGTGCAGTTTAAATCATTTTAAGAACTTGTGGCTTGTTTCATCCTTTTCATTTTGGTTTCATGACTTGTCATAGTACAGACACAACTGTTATTGTGGTCTTTAATGACCCCCTGGCTGTGAGGGATAAAAGGTCATATTCCATTCCCCTCTGTTCATGATCTGTCACATTATGATGCTGGATCCTGACATCTTTTTTCGAAGTACCTGTTTTTCTGCTGTACTTTTCATTGCTTTGCCTCCTCCTTTCAAGCTGTAAATGAAGTGATTTTGGGAAGTAATTCATTTGTGAGTTAAAACCCTGTAGCACCTGGTACTCTAGAAGATATTTTAGGCTTTTGTTTACTATGCGCAAGCTTATCTGGAGGATGCCTTTCAGAGGGGAGGAGCCTTTACTATTAGCACCGTGTTCATCTTTAACTGCCTTTCTGGAGCACATAGCACTCCTTGATGCCCCCCAAAATGTGTAGCCTGGCTCTGTGGTACAGGGTGATAGAGCCTGACTTATAACCCAGGTGACAGGGCATCAGTTATCAACTTCTGGCACAGGAGGAAGCAGGCAGGGAAGGGGAGGAGTGAAGGGGAATTTCCTAGGTGACTGGCAGGGCTGTATGCGCACTCATCAGCTCACTGGACAGTGGGAATTTCTTGGTGGTGACCAGGGAACCAAGGCTTATGCTTCAAGGAAAGGCAGGGACATCTCTTGGTGGAAGCGATGGGACACTCTCTGCAGTCAGACAATTGCACATCCCCACCTTGGCACTTCATCTGGTATTTGCAGGGACTAAAGCTAAAAGCAGAAAAAAAAGTCTCAAACTTCCCTTCATGGCTGTTTGAATGATAACCCCTCCCCTTGACCTTCACCCCAGTGATAGGGAACAAATGGGCCAATTGAGTGGGAGGAGGCTGATGATTGACAGACAGTTGGGGCAAAAACATAGCAAGAAATATTTTATACTGTAACTTGCATGAAAAAAGTTGTTTGAAGCTCAGATTCCACAAGACTCGAGAGACCGTCATACATTCGACCCTTCGACCCTTAGGTTCTTGATATCCATTATCTCCTCACCCTGTTGTTTACTGGGCTGTAATTTTGGAGATTATGTAAAAGTGGAGAATCCTGGGGTGATGGTTGGTGATCATCTGTCACTTAAAGGAAGCATTATTTTAGAAGAGAACTATAATCCCGATTAAGTACATAACTACCACTTGTGTACCCATCAGCAATTGACCAGCCACTGATAGCCCCTTGTCTTTATAATTGCAACTCCCTTTACCTGAGGCTATAGTGTGATTACATCACATGCTTCCAGCTGGTACAGAATTTTGCAGCCAGGCTTTTCACAGGTATATCACTTTATAGCCACAACATAAATGTGTGTCTAGAAAGCATTAGCAGTAGAAAATAAAATGTTGTCTCGTGCAATAATAAATGGACGATGATCTGGCATTTGCCAAATTCAGTTATTTTCCATTCATAGAAAATTTTCTGAAGTTGAAACTAGCTCCATTATTGGATAAAGCCCTGAGTGCAGCAGAGGTGACCTGTGTAAAATTAACATCTCAGGGTGTTTGTTGGAACTGATGTGTGAATGAGATGAGGTCACACAAGGACACAATCCCTTGGAGGAGAGGAGTTTTTCCATCTCTTTCAACTTTCTGGTTTAAAAGCCCGCGTTTGCGCTTGTGTCTCACCTTTCCTATAACTAGTCTAGTCCAGATACAGATTTGCTATATCCAGGACTGTTTGTAAGCTTCTAAGCCCCTCAAGCCTTTCTGTGTTGGAGGGAAGCATTCTAGCTTATCAGTGGGAGTGATAAGCACTAGGCAGCCTATCTACCACAAGATCCAGGTACAGAGTCTTAGTTTTAGCACTTGAATTTGCTTATTCATGCTCAGCACTTGTTCAGAACTTGTTGTTAGCACTAAATAAGCTACAAATTACTACAGCAATCAGCCTTCCTCTTTACCTAGAGGAAAACAGTTTTTGTACGTACTTTCCTCACTTGCTTAGAGAAAAGTAGTTCTTATACTCACTTTCCTCACTTGTCTAGAGGAAAGTAGTTTTTTATTCAAGAATGTCTAAGGGTCAGCTTCCAGTGTTCTCTCCTGTCTATCTGATGAATCTGAGCATCTTGGGACAATGTAGCAATTGCCTCATGTACACAGACAAACCTCTCCTCCTACCACCCAACACCACAACCTGTGAGAGATGCACTTATCTAGCCAAACTGGAGGTAAAGATCTCCCCAACCATGACTAAACTTGGCAGTCAGGAGGAGAAGGTAAACACTTGCACCACAACACACTCATCACATAGTCCCACTAGACGTACATCACGAAAGTCCACACATAGAAACACAAAAACATTCGTTGAGGCTCTCAATAATAATCTGCTCAAGCAACAGAGACCTCCAAAGCAGAAACGCAAATAACCTACACCCCCAATACAACCCAAATGACACACAGCCCACAGAGTCAGTGTGCCACTCAACCACAGCCCGTAAGGCAAAACAATGTACCCAACACACTAATCATAGGTGACGCTATAGTCAGACACACTGATGCCCCACTCACCAGGCTAAACAAGGAGAAGGTTACTGTCAGCTGCCTGTCGGGTGCCAGGATCTGCCACATAACCCACGCACTCAGGTCACTCCACAACAAGTACAAATATGACTCTGTCATTGTCCATGTTGGTGTGAATGACCTGAGATGTACCTCCCTGGACTACATGAAAAGAGACGTGGAAGAGCTCTCTGATCTTGTAGCCCAGGCAGGTATGACCCTAGCCCTGAGTAGCATCCTGCCATCGCCCAGAATGATACCACAGTACAATGACAAAATGATTGACTTCAACAATTGGCTAATATTCTGGTGTCATTCTAAGGGGATCCAGTATCTGTCTGCTTGGGACAACATAGTTGACAGACCACAATGCTTTGCCAGAGATGGCCTGCACCTGTCACCCCTGGGATTCCGGATACTGGCTAAGTTTCTTGCTGCCCCTATAGTGCCTCTTTTTTAGGCAAGGTTCAAATGACAAATTCACCACTGTAGCAGGAACAGGCAAGCAAAAACTGAGGATAATGCTACTCAGTGCTAGAAGTCTGAACCTCAAAATGCACTCCTTAAAATGAAGAACATCAATATCTGTGCAGTGACTGAGACCTGGTTCAAGGCTCCAGAGAGCACCCCTGTATTACCAGGCTATAACTCATACCACATTTTTCGGCCACCTAACCTGGACCAGAGCACCAAAGGTGAAGGTGTGTCCATATTCAGTAAGGATATCCACACCTCCAGGCTAGTTGCTCAGCATAATGCATCCGAGGTTATCCAAGTGCAACTAACTCTGGGCAAAACTGCAATCCAAATTGTAGCTTGCTACAGATCCCCCACCATGCCCCAGGATTCCCACTCCTCTTTTCTTGATATACTGGAAAATATTAGGGTTCAATCAAACACCCTAATAATGGACAGTTTCAACTACCCCACCATTAACTGGGAAAACTACTCATGTACCAACTCCTTTGCTCAATGCTTTCTGGAATTCATAAATTCCAATGCCCTGGATCAACTTATGTACACCCCCACCAGGGGCAACAATATCCTAGACCTAGTAATTACCAACATGAGTGACCGGTGTTCCACACCTGAAGTCAACTGCTCGTTGGTCAGATCTGACCATAAGGTAATCACCCTAGATACCCACATCCTGCCTCCACCCCCCCATTAAGGAAATCATGGCAAAAAATTTCTCCAAAGCCAACTTCATGCTTCTTAAGACAGAAGTGGCGAACTTCATGACACCCATGCAGATGGACAATACAGTTACGACTGCTGAATCCTACACAGATGCACTGTATAATCACTTACACGAGTGCATGGACCGTGCTATCCCAAACAGAACCAAGATGCTATTCTACAAAAAAAGGAAGCCAATCTGGTGGTCCCCTGCCATAAACAAACTCAACAACACAAGGAAGAAACTGTTGCAAAAGAGAGTAAAATCCCATGAGTGGAGGAGTTCCCTGGTCAGCCTCAATAAGAAGCTGAGATCCCTTATAAGATCCTCCAAAGCTAGCTACGAAAACAAAATCACCACTGATTCTAAGGACAACCACAAAGCATTCTATAGCTATGTCAAGAATCTCAATGACAACACCCAGATCTGCTCTGAGTTACAGCACAATTGCATTAAAATTACAGAACCAACTGATATTGCCAGTCTTGGCAGATAGGTTCAATGCTAACTTTACCCCCCTCAAGGGCCCATATCTATACAGGAAGAATGCAGAGTCCCTTTAATCACAACTACACAGGTAAAAGCTGCACGCTCTAAAGCGTAAAACACAGCATCCATGGAACCGGACATCCCAGGCTGCATTTTACACGAACTTCAGAACAAACTGGCTCCCCACCTAAGCACCATGGTCAATCATAGTCTCACATCAGGCTTTGTGCCCAATGAATGGTGCACAGCAACACTTATCCCATTCCACAAAGGGGGAGCCACCACTGATCCCGGGAACTATCGCCCTATTAGCCTAATGAGCTTGGTCTGTAAGGCCATGGAACGTATCATCATGGAACTCATAAACAAAAACATTGGTAACCTCCAAACACTGGATCCCACCCAGTTCGGGTTATCATGCCTCCTGAACCTGATCAACTTCTTTGAGGCAGTCACTGTAAAAGTTGCAGACTCCAAATCTGACTTCAAAGCAGTGACAAGTGGAGTACCACAGGGTTCAGTCCTGGGAACTCTCCTGTTTGGTATCTACTTCTCTGAAGTACAGGTTAACACAGAAGGCCTTTGGATAACAAAGTTCACAGATGAGTGCAAACTAGGAGCCATAGTCGAGTCCCCAAATGATGTGGACATCCTACAGAAGGGCTTCACTGAGACAGATGCCTGGAGTCAGAACCACGGCCTCAAGCTCAGTGCCAAAAAGTGCATTGTCATCCCCTTTGATAAAAACTCTGTACTCATGAACTACCACATAGGCAACAGTCTACTTAACACCGAATGTGTGATAAGAGACCAGGGGACTCAGGTGGACAGTAGTCCCTCCTTTGATAATCACATTGCCACAGGAGTCGGGAAATCCTTCTATGTGGCACACCTCATCACAAAAGGGTTCTCATCTAGGAAAAAAAGAGGTCATTGTTCCCCTCTACTCGACACTCATTAGACCCATTATAGAGTACAACGCCCCTTTTGGAATGTACCTCACAAGATATCTGCAGCAGCTGGAAAGGCCACAGAAGTACCTCACAAAGAGGATTACTGGCCTCAAACAGATGCCTTACACTGACCGTCTCAATAACTCCAGCTTTACTCTGTAGCATATCGCCTACTCTGAGGTGATCTCTGCCTAACATATAAAGCTATGTCAAACTCAGAGCTGTTAGACATGCTACACCTAAAGAAATCCCAATCCCTCCAAGCTACATGCTCTAGGGACCTAAACCTTGTTACCTCAATAAACAGGACATGCTGGAGGGATAGATTCCTGTCCCAGAGACTTCCCATACTCTGGAACAAGCTACCCATCTATGTCAAGCAAAGTTTCTCATTAGCACTCTTCAAGAAAAATCTTGATAAGTGTATGGGGAATAGGAAATACACGCCGGGATCACTTTGGGTGGCTCTGCTCGACAGGGACACAGGAAAATAACTTTCTTGGATGACGTAAGCCATGGAAACTTGTTGGTTAGGCTTATTTAGGCACTTGGGCCAATAGCCTAGTGCCTACCTTTGAACAAAAAGACAGCCCCAATGTGGGCATTCTTGTACAAATCCATGACTGCAGCAGCCTTCGTCATGGATGCATGAGACCATGCAGTTATACAAAGGATGGCATATTGGCCTCTGCAGTGAGTTACATGTACCATATCCAGTGGAGAGTTTAGAGCATATGCTATATGCCTCATTACTGGAATGCTGGCAAGGGCAGAATATATCCCAGTGGTCACCTGGGGAAGCAGGACTATTCCACCCCAGATGAGTCAACCCCAATGCAATTGTATACACTTTCATGTTTAACTTTACATTTATTGTCTGTGGGAGTAGCTAGTGGACAGTTTGACCCCAGACTATTTGAACTCAATTGTATAAAAAAAAGTTTTTAAAGTTGTATAAAATGCATTTAATTGCTTAACTTATCAATCATGATTTATTTCACTAGAATTTAATATATTATTTAACTTTTATATGTAAATGTTAATTTAACATTTTATTTAATTTGCAAATATAATTAATTAATAACAGTTTTTTAACTTAACTTTATCCTCCTGACTTCTTTTTTTCTTGTTTTTTTTCAGGTAGTCTTTGACATTTTCTCAGTAACTATGGGGATACCTGAGCAGTATATAACATTTTTTCTTCTTTATGTCAAAATATTCGTGGTTTACCTTTTTCTTGCTTTGCCATTTCAGTGGGGTCAAACCATCCGGGGTTGAACTGTCCAGGGTCAAAACTTCCTATACCCTCACCTGGATGATGGCCACTTTGGATGACTTTTGTCCCCTTGCTTGGAATTCCTAGTATGATCAACAAGCAGTCTCAAGTCCATTTGGGAAGAGTTATTGATTGACAGGAACAGGAGCAGAAAGCAAACAGAGCAAATTATTGAAGGAGGACAGTATGTACATTTATGGTAAATGCAGCAGTGGCACAGGGTTTACAGCTGTATCTTCTGGGCACATATTGATCCTTGATAGTTTTTTTTTCTAATGACCTTTCATTATTAATACTCATTCATTGCTCTAGTCATTTTTGAGTAAAGACTAATACCATCCGGGGGGAGATGGGGGGGGGGGTTTATAGGGGAAGTGAGTAACATTGTCGCCTCATAGCAACAGGTTCTCCTGTTTGGTTCCGAGCTGTAATGCCTTGTGTGCAAAATATGCATGTTCCCCCTGTGTTTGCCAGGGTTTTCCTTAGATACTTTAGTTTCTGCCCACATTTCTCAGACAATGTGGTAGATCACCTTCATCTTTAAATTGTTCATAAGTATGTAAGAGATGCCGAAGAATGTCCTTGTAATCTACTCCTCATCTCTGTGGATGGTAGCTGCTCATGAAGATCATGTAGGAGTTGGTTGTGACTCGACAGCATTGGATGGGTGGATCCTGCTAATACCCTAGAATAACGTTTTTATATTCTGAATGCAGATGGGTGGACACTGCTAATACCCTAGAATAATGTTTTTATATTTTGAATATGAATGGGTAGATATACCCTAGAATAAAGTTTTTATATTCTGAATGTGCATGGGTGGATACTGCTAATACCCTAGAATAATGTTTTTATATTCTGAATGTGGATCGGTGGATTCTGCTAATACCCTAGAATAACGTTTTTATATTCTGAATGTGGATGCGTGGATTCTGCTAATACCCTAGAATAGTGTTTTTATATTCTGAATGCAGATGGGTGGATACTGCTAAAACCCTAGAATAATGTTTTTATATTCTGAATGTGGATCGGTGGATTCTGCTAATACACTAGAATAACGTTTTTATATTCTGAATGTGGATGGGTGGATACTGCTAATACCCTAGAATAACATTTTTATATTCTGAATGTGGATGGGTGGATACTGCTAATACCCTAGAACAACGTTTTTATATTCTGAATGTGGATGGGTGGATACTGCTAATACCCTAGAATAACATTTTTATATTCTGAATGCAGATGGGTGGATACTGCTAATACCCTAGAATAATGTTTTTATATTCTGAATGTGGATCGGTGGATTTTGCCAATACCCTAGAATAATGTTTTTATATTCTGAATGCAGTTGGGTGGATACTGCTAATACCCTAGAATAATGTTTTTATATTCTGAATGTGGATCGGTGGATTTTGCCAATACCCTAGAATAACGTTTTTATATTCTGAATGCAGATGAGTGGATACTGCTAATACCCTAGAATAATGTTTTTATATTCTGAATGTGGATCGGTGGATTTTGCCAATACCCTAGAATAACGTTTTTATATTCTGAATGCAGATGGGTGGATACTGCTAATACCCTAGAATAATGTTTTTATATTCTGAATGTGGATCGGTGGATTTTGCCAATACCCTAGAATAACGTTTTTATATTCTGAATGCAGATGGGTGGATACTGCTAATACCCTAGAATAACGTTTTTATATTCTGAATGTGGATGGGTGGATACTGCTAATACCCTAGAATAACGTTTTTATATTCTGAATGTGGATCGGTGGATTCTGCTAATACCCTAGGATAATGTTTTTATATCCTGAATGTGGATCGGTGGATACTGCTAATACCCTAGAATAACGTTTTTATATTCTGAATGTGGATGGGTGGATACTGCTAATACCCTAGAATAACGTTTTTATATTCTGAATGTGGATCGGTGGATTCTGCTAATACCCTAGAATAATGTTTTTATATCCTGAATGTGGATGGGTGGATACTGCTAATACCCTAGAATAATGTTTTTATATTCTGAATGTGGATCGGTGGATACTGCTAATGCCCTAGAATTATTCTGAATGCCCCTCTTTGTATCGTCAGCTTGATCTTCTTCAGGTTTATGTGACCTTTTTGCTCCCATTATGCATATTGTTAAAAGCCCACTGATGTAGGTAAAGCTGTGAATGTGAACAAGCCTTTTTTTTTTTTACATTGCATTGTGTAGGCTTTTATTTTATAGCAGTATCCACCCATGGGCCTAGCAAGTGATTATGTAACCTGCATTTGCAAATTAACTCCATTTGTACTCTTTTTTTATGCTTTTCTGGCTTAAGAATCTATAATGTTATTATTCTTTACATGTAAACAAGTATCATATATGTAATAATAACCCTGCCATACAGGCAGTCATAAACCCTTCAGCTACAAAGAGCTTATTTATTTATTTACTTATGTTTGTTAACCAGGTAAGTGAAGAGGTCTGCTGACCCTTTTCAGTCATGACACAAGCTCATAAGAGCAGTTACAAATTTTTACACAAAAATACAAAACTGTCCTACAGAGTAGTAAGTTAAACATAACAGGGCGAAGCAAGCGTCATATACAAGATCAGGAAATCCATTTTGAATCATACTTATGCAGATGAAGAAAATAAATACAATAGTTACATGCATTGTATGATACAAATATGCCTTCATCAACTAAGAGAGTGCCATATTGCTTTACATTAAAATGAGCACTGCATAAACTGATGTCTGCTTCTGTTTAAAACAAGTCATCGACTGCATCTTACTACAGAATTGCTATGCAAAACAGTCTAGTTTTATAACGACCCCGGCTAATTTTCTTTTCTTTTTCTTTTCTAGACATCCTCTTGCAACATTTTTTCACCTTTTTTTCCGAGTGAGTGCAATTGTAGCATATCTGTTTTGTGATTGGTTCAGCAAAAGCTTTGTCACCTGTTTTGTCACAATCATTCTTCTTCTATCCTTGGATTTCTGGTCTGTAAAGGTAAGAGCCTTCGTCCTACTCCGGGGATGACAGCATGCAGACTGTAAACATTAGCCTTTACACGCTTCAATGTACTTTTTATGTAAGATTTAGTAGCTGCATTTCAGAAAACAGATTGTGAGTCTTAATTATTGCATTTCCCTTTTAGCGAGGAAAAGTGAGAAATTATTCATACGTCATCCTTTTGTGGGAAGCAAAGCATACTGATAATACGTCATAGACGTTTTATTTAAAAAGTTTGATGTTAATTGGGGAAAGCCTAAAATACTGGCAAAATCAAAAAAAAATGTCTCATTCTGTTTTTTTTTTTTTGTAGCAAATGTTATTTCTGATCCAAACACAGATAATAGTTCATATGCTGCTTTCATGGTAAACAGCACTGAGCATTCACCTTGACAGTGGGACTTCAGCTGAGGCAGATAGTAGAAATACAAGCAGTCTGAGAACGACTGGCCTCAGGTGAATTGGCATCCTAGGCAAAGGGCCTCATGGTACTCCCCCACCACCTGCCTACTGCCCCTCCTCCTCCTCGGGCATGTCATCTGGTGCCCCCTGTTCCTCCACATCCTGGCCTATACACAGCTTCTAGATTACTTTTTTTTTCTCTCACAGTTTATATTAATATTCATCTTTTTCTGTATTCTTTCATTCATCCAACACTAGGCAAGTCTGCTCTCTGATAACTGTGGTGGAAATAACTACATTGTCAGAGATCTAGGGGCTGCAAGGTGCCCACATGAGTGGGGGTTTTAGATTCTGTGAGAGGAATTTTTCATTTTTTTAAACAACCTTTCATCCAACGATGGCCTGAATGACAATCATAATTAAGGAAATAAAACCATTCTCAGTCCAGCTTTGCTTCTTCCTACATCCATTGATCACACCCAAACTGACCAAGACAACATTGCATCCATTGATCACACCCAAACTGACCAAGACAACATTGCATCCATTGATCACACCCAAACTGACCAAGACAACATTGTAACATCCATTGATCACACCCAAACTGACCAAGACAACATTGTAATAAACTAAATTAAGCTTTGGGTCTGGGGGCCACTAGACACCCAGATGCCATTGGACTATAGAAACTCTGAGGTGCATATTAAGAGTTTTTTTCTAACCCTTTGATCCCGTGATGGCCTGAATGAAATACATTTAGTCTTACTTTTTATTTCAGAGAATAAAGAAGTATCCAAGTCTTCCAAGTCTTAATGTTCAAACCTGACAAATAGCAGTTCATAATAAACTGAGAAAACAAATGCTTCTGAAGATACATATATCATAGTTGCAGAGTCTACTAGACTCAAGTAGGAGTCACTTGTGGACAGAGAAGAGGACATGGTCCTGTGTGGGCAAATGGGGCAATATAACATTGCACTGCTATGTGCTTCTCAGGAAAATACTGAAGATACAGCAGAATTCACGCAGGTCTCATCAGCGTTCATCTGCATGTAGGAAGTCTTGTTATGCAGCACTGTCAGATCTGTGTCAGTAGGATCACCTGCACTGTCAGATTTGTGTCACTAGGATCACCTGCACTGTCAGATCTGTGTCAGTAGGATCACCTGGTGCAGGTGGTCCTACTGACACAGATCTGACAGTGCAGGTAATCCTACTGACACAGATCTGACAGTGCAGGTAATCCTACTGACACAGATCTGACAGTGCAGGTGATCCTACTGACACAGATCTGACAGTAGAGGTGATCCTAGTGACACAGATCTGACAGTGCAGGTGATCCTACCGACACAGATCTGACAGTGCAGTTGATCCTACTGACACAGATCTAACAATGAAGGTGATCCTACCGACACAGATCTAACAGTGCAGGTGGCCCTACCGACACAGATCTGACAGTGCAGGTAATCCTACAGACAGATCTGACAGTGCAGGTAATCCTACTGACACAGATCTGACAGTGGAGGTGATCCTAGTGACACAGATCTGACAGTGGAGGTGATCCTACCGACACATATCCGACAGTGCAGGTGATCCTACCAACACAGATCCGACAGTGCAGGTGATCCTAGTGACACAGAACTGACAGTGCAAGTGATCCTAGTAACACAGATCTGACAGTGCAGGTGATCCTACCGACACATATCTGACAGTGCAGTTGATCCTACTGACACAGATCTGACAGTGCAGGTAGTCCTACCGACAAAGATCTGACAGTGCAGGTGGTCCTACCGACACAGATCTGACAGTGCAGGTAATCCTACAGACACAGATCTGACAGTGCAGGTAATCCTCCTGACACAGATCTGACAGTGGAGGTGATACTAGTGACACAGATCTGACAGTGGAGGTGATCCTAGTGACACAGATCTGACAGTGGAGGTGATCCTACCGACACATATCCGACAGTGCAGTTGTCAGCTCCACTGTCAGATCTGTGTCAGTAGAATCACCTCCACTGTCATATCTAGGTCAGTAGGATCACTTCCACTGCCAGATCTGTGTCATAGGATCACCTCCACTGCCAGATCTGTGTCAGTAGGATTACCCGCACTGTCAGATCTGTGTCAGTAGTATTGCCTGCACTGTCAGATCTGTGTCGGAGGATAGCCTGCATCAGCTGAAAAACACAAGGAAAGAAGGGAAGGCAGGTGAGGCAAAACAAAAGGAAGTGTGGTTTAGTAATAAGAAATACATTTTACTAACATTAACTAATTAAATGATTAAACTTAAAATTAAAATTTCCACTTATCAACAAGGTAGCCATGGGACACACTACCATGTAGGAAGAGGCAGTAGGGTGAGTGTGTGCAGCAGATATGGGAATCGTGGGCACCGCCAGGATGCTGGACTGGCACATTGCTGATACACCCATGATGCATTATACACACTAATTGGCAGTTGGTGGAATGGATGCCCCTCAGGGATCAGTCTTTGGGCAGGCTCCTTTTTGGCATTTACTTCTCAGAAGTCAAGGCCAATGTCAGTGGTCTCTGGCTGACAAAATTTGCAGATGATTGTAAATTAGGAGCTCCCATTGAATCTCACACTGACACAAATGTTCTCTCCAGAAGGGGCTGATACAGACAAATAACTGGTTTCAAAGCCATGGACTAAAACTAAATGCCAAGAAATGCATAATAATATCCTTTGAGACATCATCTATCCCTGGTAACTATCATATTGACAACACACCCCTTAGAGTTGACCCAGTAGTCAGGGACCTAGGGGCACACATAGATAGTAATCTAGCTTTTGATCATCACATGTCTACAGTGGTGAGGAAATCATTTTATGTTGCACAACTTATAAACAAAGGTATGACATCTAATTCCAAGAAAGTCATTGTTCCACTGTATTTAGCATTCATCAGACCTATCATTGAGTACAATGCCCCATTTGGTATGTACCTAACCAGGCATATCCAACAACTGGAACATCCACAGAGTTTCCTCACTAAAAGAATACAGGGCATAAGTAACATGTCGTATGCAGACCGCCTCAAGGCCCTATCCCTGTATTCTGTTTCCTACAGGCTTTTGAGGGGAGATCTATGCCTGGCATACAGGGCATTGTCAGACCCCACTCTGATGGACCTCCTGCATATCCACAAAACAAACAGTAGCAGAATTACCCATTCTAAAGACTTAAACCTTGCCTGTGATATAAATAGGACCTGTTGGAGAGATAGGTATGTATCCCAGAGACTACCCCATCTATGGAACAGGCTCCCCATCCATGTGAAGCAGAGTTCCTCCTTAACCCAATTGAAGTGCAACTTGGACAATTGAATGGGAAACCAGAAATTCATCTCTGGTTTGGCACCTATGTCTCTGATGCAAACAGGTAACCTGTAAATGGTTCATCTCCTAGGCTCATGCTTACACTTATCAAGGGTATCAGAACTTGTCAGATATTTGTGATGCATGGGTAGGCTTAAAAGGCCCTTGTGGTCATTAGACTATCACACACCTAGGAACCTATTATACTACCCCCCCCCCCCCGTTGGGCCTGATGGAGCCCTAATGGCAGCATGGGTGCAGTCACACCAAGCACCTCAGGGAAATGTGCCACCCCATAAAAGGCACCCATGATGTCCCCGCCAACTCTAAACCTATCAAGGATTTCCTGATTATCATCACCAACTCCTAAAGGAGGAGAAAAAAGGTCTCCCTTACCTAATCTCTCTTCCAAACAGGGAGATTTTTTTACATGAAACAGAGTCACTGTTAGGAATAGATACAGATTTGGATGACCCCAGTCCGTTCCTTTCTTATTCTTCACTGGAAGATGTCAACATAATTTTATTGGATTTTATAGGCGGTACTGGCTAATGACATTTCATCCTAGAAGGAAAGACAGTACTCCAGTTTCCCTGCTCTACCTTAGAAATACATGATAACCCTAACCCTAATAACCCTAACCCTGCGCCCTGTTCCACTTTAGTAATCAGTGCTAACCCTAACCCTGCTACACCTTAGTAATGCATACTAACACTAACTCTGTTCCACCTTAGTAATACATACTAACACTAACTCTGTTCCACCTTAGTAATACATACTAACACTCACCCTAACCCTGCTACACCTTAGTAATGCATGCTAACCCTAACCCTATCCGTGCTCTACCTCAGTAATACATACTAATCCTAACCCTGCTACACCTTAGTAATACATACTAACCATAACCCTAACTGTGCTCCACCTCAGTAATACGTACTAACCCTAACCGTGCTCAACCTTAGTAATACATACTAACCCTAACCAGGCACCACCTTAATAATACATGCTAGCCCTTAACTCTAACCTGCATATTAAATTAAAAAAAAAAAAAAAACTTCCCATAACACTACCAATACACAAGACAGCTTGGACACTCATCTCACTCACACACACACACACACACACACACACACACACACGTATCGACTCTACTGCTTAACAATACATATTTTGCTTCCACAAGCTGTTGAATGTGCTCATTATCAGTTGTAGGAACAACCTAGTGAAGTAGCACCAAATGTGTCTTGTGACATGGTGTTTCCCTTTGGTTCGAGTTGTGTGACCATGGAGTTAGCGTGTGTTTCCCTTTGGTTCGAGTTGTGTGACCATGGAGTTAGTGGTGTTTCCCTTTGGTTCAAGTTGTGTGACCATGCAGTTAGCGGTGTTTCCCTTTGGTTCAAGTTGTGTGACCATGGAGTTAGTGGTGTTTCCCTTTGGTTCAAGTTATGTGACCATGCAGTTAGCTGTGTTTCCCTTTGGTTCGAGTTGTGTGACTATGGAGATAGCAGAGTTTCCCTTTGGTTCGAGTTGTGTGACCATGGAGTTAGTGGTGTTTCCCTTTGGTTCGAGTTGTGTGACCATGGAGTTAGTGGTGTTTCCCTTTGGTTCGAGTTGTGTGACCATGGAGTTAGTGGTGTTTCCCTTTGGTTCGAGTTGTGTGACCATGGAGTTAGTGGTGTTTCCCTTTGGTTCGAGTTGTGTGACCATGGAGTTAGTGGTGTTTCCCTTTGGTTCAAGTTGTGTGACCATGCAGTTAGCGGTGTTTCCCTTTGGTTCGAGTTGTGTGACCGTGGAGTTAGTGGTGTTTCCCTTTGGTTCGAGTTGTGTGACCGTGGAGTTAGTGGTGTTTCCCTTTGGTTCAAGTTGTGTGACCATGGAGTTAGTGGTGTTTCTCTTTGGTTCAAGTTGTGTGACCATGGAGTTAGCAGAGTTTCCCTTTGGTTCAAGTTGTGTGACCATGCAGTTAGTGGTGTTTCCCTTTGGTTCGAGTTGTGTGACCATGGAGTTAGTGGTGTTTCCCTTTGGTTCAAGTTGTGTGACCATGCAGTTAGCGGTGTTTCCCTTTGGTTCGAGTTGTGTGACCATGGAGTTAGCGGTGTTTCCCTTTGGTTCGAGTTGTGTGACCATGGAGATAGCGGTGTTTCCCTTTGGTTCGAGTTGTGTGACCATGGAGTTAGTGGTGTTTCCCTTTGGTTCAAGTTGTGTGACCATGCAGTTAGCGGTGTTTCCCTTTGGTTCGAGTTGTGTGACCATGGAGTTAGTTGTGTTTCTCTTTGGTTCGAGTTGTGTGACCATGGAGTTAGCGGTGTTTCCCTTTGGTTCAAGTTGTGTGACCATGAAGTTAGCGGTGTTTCCCTTTGATTCGAGTTGTGTGACCATGCAGTTAGTGGTGTTTCCCTTTGGTTTGAGTTGTGTGACCATGGAGTTAGCGGTGTTTCCCTTTGATTCGAGTTGTATGACCATGCAGTTAGTAATATAATTAAGAGTGAAGGGAGGCAGAACCTCTATACGGGGGTGTATGTGGAGCAAGGTCTCCCATGTATAGCATGTGGTTTATTATATTGTTTTTGTTAATGTATGATTTGTGTTTAGGCTATGTAAATTTGATACAATATTATGTCTGACTTTAAAATGAAGCTGTGTGTTTTACTTTTGTGATCTGTTTAGATTTGTTAACTTTAATATTTTCTACAGTCCATATTCTGGCATAGATAAAATTCTTCGTGATATAATGCAACATAGAATATTAATTATGCACTATATGTAAACTATGCATGTATATGCAGAAAAGAACTGAAAAAAAAAACAGAGCAACAAACTGATGGCTATAATAAACATGTAAAGCTAGCTGTGACATAATATAACTGCAGGCATCAGAACTTCTGCAATATGTCTTCCTATGTTTGCTACGCATTTCACAGTAGGTCTCGAATGATGATTCTAATATATACTGACTTAGGCCACAGAAATACAATGGGCAGATTGCAAAAGAGCTGTTGTGAGTGTGCCTGCCTGATTCCAGAAGATGTGCTCTCAGTATAAGTGACTTACTTCAGTGTATGAATATCTATAAACAGGCTTAAACCAAGGGGCAGGTTCCAAAAGACTGTTTCGGCCTGTTCTCAAACATTGCATCCGTTTTTCCTTCCCTTATTTTTACTTCTTTATACTAAAATGGCAAAAGTTTCTTCTTTTTTCCTTCAAAAATATCTGTCTGTAAACAACATATTTTTTAAGATTTTTGCTATTTTTTTCCATGCAGCTCCTTTCAGTTCCTCTTATTCCATCACTGCATTTTCGTTTTCATCATCATGTCTTTTTATGATTGTATTATTTATTCTCCTCTTCCTTTGTTTAATTCTTTTTTCTACAGTCAAATTATATTTTGTATTTCTGTTTCTAAGCACTCCACCAATCTGTCCAGAATTTGCTCACATTGCCCTCTGCTGTTCCCATAAAATGTTATGCTCCCTTCTTATCTCATTGTTTTAGCAGTCTCTCCAGTCAATCTTTTTATTAAATTCCCTCATTTTAGTATTACGTCTGTCATCTCCTCTTCTAACCCCTACCACTCTATGATGTGAAAAGTCAGTCATTTCTGCCTATTATTTATTTCATATCTTCTGAATGCACCATATAGTCTGTTTTAACTCTAGAAGTTTCCATTTTTATATATCTATCCCATTTCCTATTTTCAATTTCCCATATCTTTTCTTACTACTTTAATATCTTGTGTTTTTTTCCCCTCTCACTTTTGTCATATTGCAGTTAAAATGAATTCCTCAGACATCTTTTGTTGTCTCAGCCATATTGGTGTAAGCATACATTATATCTACACATCCTTATATCACCTTCCACTAGTCTTTTAGGCAGTACGACCATCACATCCAGTATCTTTAGCTTCTTACTTTTGAAAAAATGTCATATTCCTGAAAACATATCCTTCCCCACTGACCATGTAATTATTTTACTCCACATTGCCTCAGTCCGTTTTCTTTTTATCCTTCATACATCTTGTATCTAACAAACGTATCACATCCATATTTATTTTTACACCATTCAGTCACTGCCACACCTCTGATATCATTCCAAGTCCTTTTTACATTTACTGCTAACATTCCCAAGCCATTCCTTTCATTTTTTGAAACCTTATTTCCAGTTTTTACTTTTATTCTCCATCTCTGCACCCCCAAATGGATTTATTACAATGTTCTTCCTGTTCTTCTCCTGTCACAAACTCTCCCTCTTCTTCATTTCCTAATACTGTATATGTGGCTTTATTTTGCACTTCAATATTTTCTGTTTGTAAGCCATTTCCTAAGTCATTCCATCATCCTTTTTCATAATAAGTACATTTTCTTCTTTAATAATGTCTCCATTATACCTTCAACACCAGTATCTTCAGTTACATTATCCTCGGATTTTCTTTCTTCAGGAATATTCTCCTCTTCTTCTAACGTTTCCTTTTCTAGTAAAGGGCAGTTAAACCAAAAATGTCCATATTCATTGTATTTTCTACATTTAAGCCTACAATTCTTCATAGCATGTCCCTTTCCCTTTATTGCCCACATCTTCCCTTATTACCGTCTTGCACCCCAGTACGTTCTTATTACCATCTTGCACCCCAGTACCTCCTTATTACCATCTTGCACCCCAGTACCTCCTTATTACCGTCTTGCACCCCAGTACCTCCTTATTACCGTCTTGCACCCCAGTACCTTCTTATTACCATCTTGCACCCCAGTACCTCCTTATTACCGTCTTGCACCCCAGTACCTCCTTATTACCGTCTTGCACCCCAGTACCTTCTTATTACCATCTTGCACCCCAGTACCTTCTTATTACCATCTTGCACCCCAGTACCTCCTTATTACCGTCTTGCACCCCAGTACATTCTTATTACCATCTTGCACCCCAGTACCTCCTTATTACCATCTTGCACCCCAGTACCTCCTTTTTACCGTCTTGCTCCCCAGTACCTCCTTATTACCGTCTTGCACCCCAGTACCTTCTTATTACCGTCTTGCACCCCAGTACCTTCTTATTACCATCTTGCACCCCAGTACCTCCTTATTACCGTCTTGCACCCCAGTACCTCCTTATTACCATCTTGCACCCCAGTACCTCCTTATTACCATCTTGCACCCCAGTACCTCCTTATTACCATCTTGCACCCCAGTACCTCCTTATAACCGTCTTGCACCCCAGTACCTCACTCTTCCCAGATTCCTTTTCCCAATATGTTGTAATTTTCCTTCACACACGTCCAGTGTCACCCATATCTTCCACCTCCCTGTCCAAACATGGCTTTCATCATACATATTTTTTATCTCGCACACCTTATTACAAATAGAAAAAAGTCTGAATGCATGTTGTGTCTCAGATGTTCTGAGCTGCACGTTTATATTCTCAGCTGCAGTCCTGTGTTCCGACAAATCTACTCATTCCATGGTGCAAATGAGCTCTTTTTCTCTACTTCATTCATAAATGTTTCAAGTGAAGTAAAAGTTTCAAAAGTAACACGACAAAACTCTTATGGGGCTAACTGTATTAGTGCTCTTAAGTCTTGTACTTTAAACCCCAAAGCTAAACTAATATTGCCAGTAGTGTCATACTTGTTAACAGTGTCACTTCTTACCACTGGTCTTCTCATCTGGTTTTGTTGTCTTTGCATCAGTTTTTATTTTCTTTCAGTTTCAGTCACAACATCTATCTTTCATTTGTTAACCATTTCTGCATAAGTAAAAGTTTTGTTACTACTCCCAGCATCCCCCATTACAGGGCATGCCTTTAAAGTTCACTACTCCTCTGGCCAAGAAAACCTTAAACTGTTCTCAGAACCTTCTGGTAATCCACCCTTTTCCTGATCCATCTGGCAGTACCTCTTCTAACTTTCCCAGCATGCCATATCATAGTACTCCAGTTCCCTAATACCATAGTACTCCGGTTCCATAGTACGCCAGTACCGTAGTACTCCCGTACCATAGTACTCCCGTACCATAGTACTGTAGTTCCATAGTACACCAGTACCATAGTACTCCAGTACCATAATACTCTGGTACCATAGTACCGTAGTACTCTAGTTCCATAGTACACCAGCACCATAGTACTCCAGTACTATAATACTCTGGTACCATAGTACTATAGTTCCATAGTACACCAGTACCATAGTATTCTAGTTCCATAGTACTCCAGTTCCCTAATACCATAGTACTCCGGTTCCATAGTACGCCAGTACCGTAGTACTCCCGTACCATAGCACTCCAGTACCATAGTACTCTAGTTCCATAGTACACCAGTACCATAGTACTCCAGTACCATAATACTCTGGTACCATAGTACTCCAGTTTACTTCCTCATTAGCATTTGGCACATCTTAATCCATCATCTCTAGCGACACAGAGATTTCCAGATATCCTTCCTCCCTGTCTTTAACAGCTATCTCCTCTCTTATAGAGTCTGTTTTCACTGTACCACAGCAGTGCACTCTCGGCCTGCTTTCTCCTTTCCTCCTCCATCTTAAAATTCTCCATGCACTAATGACAGCCCTCTGGTCCCACCTAGTGCTCAGAAAAGAGTAGAAGCTTCCCAGTATCCTGGCCAAATTTTTCCTAGGTAGTATGAGTAGCACCTCGGATCTTTCCTGAAAAAGGCCATTGACCTAGTGAGACTAAGCTGGTCAACAAAATATAAATTAATAAACTTTATTTTGTTTAATTGTTTGTCCACTGTGATTAGTTCACAGTTCTGGTTAGCAATGTTTGCCATAGCCCAGAAGATACAGAATAACAGTAGAACAAGGCGTGAGCTTTTTTTAATCAGTACACTTTCATGACGTTTTTAGGCAAGAAAGCTCTAATTATGTTATACAGCATTAAACTAGTATGAACAAGCATATTATATGTAGGATGCATTTCAGAGAACCTTTGTGCAAATACTACTTAATGAAAGAAACAGAAATGTTTTTGAAAAGGCAACTGAAGTGAGAGAGTAGTATGTACCGAGATAGGATGTTTGGAGGTTAGGGTATGTTGGAGACTCGGAAACATCTGCTGAAGAATGTAAGATATGGAATCATGTTTTATCACCACTGAGAACCAAACCTGGAGATCAAAGTATTGTAACAGGTTGCTTTGGCAAATACATATGATGCAAGTTCAAAATGAGTACACACTGGACTAGGTGGGAACTGAGAAATTTCATATTCTATAATATTGCTGTAAACTGAGGAGAAAGGGTGGGACTGTTTTTTGGAACAAAACTTTGTATCCCAGGGACAGTGTAACTTAACAGTTATGGAGTATGGACCTTGGGGGATTCTAAACAGATGCACTGCTGAAAACAGGAAATAATAAACTACATACTTACTGTGATATGTCTGGCGCTGGGTGGGAGTTGTGTAACCAGTATGAGATATATGCCAATGTTATACTTGCAGGAATGAAGACCATAACTGCACATGCACTGTGTTTAGGAAAAAGGATTATTGTATTGAAAACTGTGAAATAATGTGCACAAATTGCAGTGGTAATGTTCATTACTGGCTTGTACGTCAATAAATAAATAAATAAAATGAGAGGTAAAGATAACATTTTAGGAAACTTGGATGAGAGGCTAGTGCAAAGCAGACGTAAAACAAGGGACAAAGTAAATGAAGTTCATGTGAACAAAATAAAGAATTATGCAGGAAGTAACAGTACAGAAATGCACTACATGAGGGCCAGAGCATATTAAGCAAATATTTTGAAAAGCAATAATTTCTATTGGGAAAAGGTTATTACTAAAAAAAAAAAAAATGAAAGATGGAAGTATATTTTTATATGAATATGCATGGTATAAAGGATAAAAATGATTAGCAATAACATAGCTATCAAAGACAAAAACATCAACAACAAATATGATGTTTACAACATTCCAGATTAATTCTAGAAAAGAAGACAGATGAAATGTCAAGGCTATTGGTGGAACATACTTGATCTGCAAGATATAAGGAAAACACAGAGATTCTAATAAGATTTGGGCAGAATTTAGTGTACAGGTTTCTGCAGGTATTTGGCCTGAGTCCATGAGTGCTGGTTGGGGTTATATTCCTTGAAGAGGGAATGGTATACAGTGTGTGTAATACATATGCTTGAACCAGACAGAAAAGAAAGGCAGAAGTTGTCTTGCATAGTAAGTCTGCTTATGTTAATAAATGTTACGAGAATTTGGGAAGATTGATTTGTTTTGTATTGTTAAACCAAATTAAAAAATAAAATTGGGGAGGAGGCTGTTTCTAAACACTGAATGTACCTACACCTCCCATCTATTACTGAGCTTTAGGGACAGCAGTGATTTTGCCTCAGAACTGTGCCAAAATAGTTAGCATTAAAATAATTATATAATTGCAGGCATTACAGTTACATACATGTACCTCTATGCATATTTTGGTGAATAATATGTCTGGTGATTTTTGATATATTAAAGGAAATGTCAAACATGTTTTTGTTGGTTCTACTATGAAATGCTGACTTCCTGAATGTTGACACACAAAAATAATGAAAGAAAATGCCTGAAATCCAAAAGGGCAAAAAAGTAATTTTTAATTAACTTTTAAAGGGGCAAGCCCCCCCCCCCACCCCGTACCCCCTGATTTGGGTGGCAAGCCTCCAAGACTCCTGAACTTGTATATATACCAACACCATAATCACAGCAACTCGAAGAAGAGAGAAATCTCCCAAAATAAAGGAATTATTGCTGGTGCAGAGTTAGAAACCGCACCAGTAATGAGTTCCTATGGAAAACCATGTTTAATATTAGACCTTTTGTCTTTTTTTCTGCATGCTACTGGTGCTTGAGCAATTTCATCTCAAGCAACTATAATGGAGCTCTTTTTCTCAAAACATATGGTGGTGGAAGCAATTGGGTTTTATATGGTAGTAGAAGGCAGAAGGGAAAGGGAGAGGAAAGAACGAAATTACAGGAGGATTTTAGGTCAAAGTGATAAAATGAAACCAGCAAGATTCAAGTGGGATAAACTGATTCTTCCAGTAGAACAGGGTGGATTGGATTTACCCAATTTGAAGGGGTATTTCAGAGCTACTATATTTCAAAGTGGAAAGGGACGATGATGAAATGAGGGGAAACTCAAAAACATGGAGAGACTGGGATTTTGGATGCAGGCCTTTAAGGAGAATAACAATAATCCTACAGAATATCGTATCCATAAAGTAACAGAAAGTATTGTAAGAACTAAAGCAACACGGGATTGGAGAAAGCAGATTCTGCGATAGGGATCACTGCAATTAGGGATACAGACAATAGGCACGAGGGGTCTGGAATTTATTGGAGAAAACTGGCAAAGGAACCAAGGTATTGGGAGCAAATTACTAGAGAGGGAAAGATGATAGAATGGGAAGACACCAATAATTTATTTGGACTGCAGGCTATAGATTGCCTTCCCTGTCAGGGATTGATATCAGAGTATAGGCAAAGAGAAAGAAATAGGGCTGTTCTAAACAAAACACCAACACTGGTAGAGTTGTTAGTAGAATCTAAAACAGAAGCTGCCATTAAAAAAGGGATAATTAGTAGACCATATAAAATATTGCATGATAGGGTGGCCGCGGTGATACAGCGGTTAGCATTGCCACCTCACAGCAAGAGGTTCTCTGGTTCGATTCATGGCTGGGGTGCCTTTTATGCGGAGTCTGCATGTCCTCCCTTTGGCCGCGTGGGTTTCCTCCCACATCCCATAGACATGCTGTAGGTGGATTGGACACTCTAAATTGGCCCTAGGCATGAGTTTGTGCATGTGTGTGTGCCTTCTGTGGAAGGTTGGGTGCCGGGCAGGCAACTTGACACCGTAAAACTCCACTGCCAGTCATGAGCGGACAGGTGATCCGCTGTGGCGACCCCTAACCGGGAAAAGCCGACAGAAGATGAAGAAGATAAACTATTATATGATAACTACAAGAATCAATCAGAGGAGGTTAGAAATGATTGGGAAGAAAGACTGTATAAGCAATTCACAAGGAAACATTGGAGGGATATATGTATGTCTCCAAAATATGCAACAAAATCTAGAAGATTTAGGAGTTTTGCCTGAAAATGGTTGCTTAGATATGTCTCTACCCCAAGCAGACTCCAGAGACTTTTTCCTCAGGCAGACAGCAAATGTTGGAGGTATGACAGGGAAGAAACACATAATTGGGAACATATTTTCTGGGAGAGCAGTGAGTTGGCAAACTTTAAGGATTCCCTATGGGATGCACTGTCAGAGATGCTGGGTGGGCAGATTGGTCTGATGAGGGAGATAATTTTTCTGAGCTATGATACAGAATCAGAATTGCCTAGACATGGTAAGGCCTTGCTGTGTCTAATTATGGTGGCTGCCACAAAAACAATTACTAGAAAATGGAAATCAAAATCTAAACCAACTACACTAGAAGTAGTGAATATAATAACAGAGATAAAACAACTGGAATTGGGATCTTTAGAAAAGAGAAGGAGCAAACTACATAGGAAAAATGGGAATTGTGGGAACAATACATACAGGAGAGGAATGAGGTTTAAAAGGCGGCAGGACTTAAAGGATCTATGTAAAGTTTGACTAAAAAATATTGGGTAGATTATAAGTGATGTATAATGTTTGCAACTGGGAGTGTGCCAGTGTGGTTTG